>NW_022060066.1:1098771-1217039 GCF_007399415.2 Gopherus evgoodei | reverse complement strand
TGGATCTACTACCTCCTCATTTTTCAGGGCAGTTATACCCTTGTTACCCTCACTGTGTATAATTCTGGTACTTATCTATTTTCTCTTTTTGGAATACACTTATCTCAGGCTATTTCCAAGGTTCCCTGCTCCTTTAGAACTTTCCAACTCTCTCAACATCTGTTGGTGAGTCATTTAAAAGGATGGAAACCTAGATTGAAAAAAAACAGATTGGAAACAGATTGAAATTTAGCCCAGATTGGAAACCTATAATTAGCCACTATGATAACATTTATATTCTCAATAACACCACAATAACAAACCAATTCACTTTTTTTTGAATCATGTTTAATTGCTCTTTCATACTGTTACTTGCGGGATGGTAAAACTGTATAAACAGCAAAGCTGATACCAACAGAATATGTATTATACATGCAGGCACCTTTAGACTTTGGGACTGACAGCTAAAGGCCCCAGCCAAAGCTTCCTCTACCCCCCAGGAAACAGCAATTCACTTTTCATAGAAATTGTGAAAACCAAAACATTTTTTCTTTTGTTCATTGAGAACCAGACAATTTCAGGTAAACTGCTTAAAACTGAAACATTGTCACTGATTCAAAAAAAAAAAATGTTTTGACTTTTCCAGTACATAGGTTGTTTTTCAAGAATAGCAGAGACTACTTTGGAGTATGTCTCAGTTTAAAATCCAGTTTTCCTTTGAAATAATTTAAACTGAAAATGTCTGAATACACCAGATTAAACATGTAGATTTCAAGGGGGGTAGAAGAACTGATATAGTCCAATCATTATATAATTTGAACCCAGTCACTCTTTTGCAACTGTATTTATTTCTGTTTCAAAGGGACACTTGTTGAATGGTAAAACTTAGTAAACAGCAAAGCTGGCAGACAAAATCATGGGTATTAAACATACTAGCGCCTTAGACAGAGAACAGTGAATTGAAGTCCCCAACCAAAGACTATCTCTCTTATCCCTGCCCAAGAACATAGAGCATGTCAATGGGATTAGAACTGAGATATTCTGCTCTAGCACCATATCCTGTGTCCCACAGTGCTGCTGGCTAAACACAAATGCTGTAAATGGGGGCAGTGAACATACATATAATAAGACACAGCTCATCCCCAAGAGAAGTCACAGTCCAAGAAGACAAGGCAGAGAAAGGGATGGAGGGGAAACAGAGGCACAGGGAGGGGAAGTGACTGGCCCAAGGTGACAGAGCAGGTCAGTGGCAGCGCCAAGAACAGAACCCAAGTCTCCTGAGGGCCACTGACCCTCACACCCATAAAGTGACAGAGGCAAATGACACAGCATAGAGGTAGCAGAGCGATGCTGCTAGCCCATCGGTACACAGAGATGGGAATGCAGTCAGGATTTGGTGTCATAAATCAATATATTTTCAGGCAGCGGGCCATCTACGTGGTGTTGCAGTGAATCATTACAGGTGAGCTGTCATACACAATGCCAAATCCATCTCATATTTCCAAGAAAAGAGGATATCAGGCAGTGTTGCCCAAGTCCAGAGCCTGCTGCTTTTAGCAATAGGGGATCCATCTTGGCTAGAATTATTCAGCTGAGATTGTACTTTGCTCCATCCTCACACAGCATTTTATTAAACTACATCATGAGCTGGATCTTCAGATGGTGCAAACTGATGCAGCTTTATTGACGTTAAGGCAGCTGTGCCAATTTACGTTCATGTGATAAGTCACCACTCCAAGTTAATACCAGTAACGAGTGCTGTGCATTGTTGACACTCACATCATATTGCTGCGGGAAATCAGGGCCACTCCCTCTGCCACTGTAATTCCCCCACTATCTTTGTCTTTCCCTCCAAAGCCATCACCAAATGAACTGAGAAAGAAAATGTATTACCTAACAACCCTGACCGAGTTCCTTCTCCTGGGATTCTCTGATGTTCGGGAGCTGCAGATTTTGCACATTGTGACATTCCTGGTGATTTACCTGGTATCCCTGATGAGGAATTTTCTCATCATCACAGCCGTAGCCCTCAACCCCCATCTTCAAACCCCCATGTACTTCTTCCTGGTGAATCTCTCAATCCTAGACCTCAGCTTCATCTCCATCACCATCCTCAAATCCATGGCCAAGTCCCTCATGAACACCAGGGTTATTTCTTATCCTGGATGTGTCACCCAAGTCGTTCTCTTTATCTTCTTTGCTGCAACTGATCTTGCCTTACTCACCATCATGGCATATGACCAATATGTTGCTATTTACCAACCACTGCACTATGACAGAGTGATGAACAGGAGAGCTTGTTCCAAATGGCAGCCAGTGCCTGGATTACTGGTATTGTCTACTCTGCCCTGCACATTGGCAACACCTTCAGGTTACCATTCTGCCAGCTGAATTTCATCAACCAGTTCTTCTGTGAAATCCCCTCAACTACTCAAGCTCATCTGCTCTGATTCGTATCTCAATGAAGTTGGGGGTATTGCCTTTGGTGTTTTTTTAGGGTTAAACTGCTTTGTTTTTGTAATTGTGTCTTATGTTCAGATCTTCAAAACTGTGCTGAGAATCCCCTCTGAGCAGGGCCGGCATAAAGCCTTCTCTACCTGCCTGCCTCACCTCACTGTGGTCTCTTTGTTGCTTATCACTGGCATCTTTGCCTACCTGAAACTCATCTCCAGCTCAGCATCAAGTCTGGACCTTGTGGTGGGTGTTCTCCATTCCCTGGTGCCTCCAGTGATGAATCCCATCATCTACAGCATGAGGAACAAGAAGATCAAAGCTGCATTGAAGAAACTGATTATGTGGAGGTTATTCACCAAGAGTTAAAATGTCCATCATTGCAACTTGATTGTGATTTCATTCTGAGTTTCTTTGTAGATATAATCAGCTGATGACAAAATTGTCTCTTAGAGAGCATAGAGTGAAATCTGTTGATGAAATCATAAATCTGGACTAGCTTCACTGAAGTCAAATGAGTTAGAATGAGATTACACCAGTGTACATAAGATCAGAATCTATCTACATATGCACCTACTTATCTGTGATAGGGATTAATGGGGCTACTGTCACCTAAAGGTTGGAATATGAGAGTTTTGGCTTGTGTGTTTATTTTTCATTTTGTTTGATTTCATTGATTCATTCGTTGACTTCTTTCTTTGTTTCAGGTGGCTTTTTGGGGAAAGAAAGGAGATGGGAGGGTGGAGTATGTCTGACTAAATGGTGGTATTCATTTATTTTGTCCTATATTCATGGTATCAATGTCAGAATCACCTTGATGGGGTTTTCTGAAAGACTTGAAGTTTTGCTTTCCCCACTGATGAAGAATTGAAAAAAATTTCTGCATGTGTCTGTTCAAGTGATGATTTTAATGCTGATGGGTTTTTATTGTGTCATGTATGATGTGTTAGGGCACCTAGAGCCATACATAACTGTATGCATTATTGTTATTTATTTAAATTTATTAAAATAAATAAATACTGTATTGTTCTTCCTACGGTGGATAGGTATTTGGAAGAGAAAGGTATTAAAAAGTTCCTAAACTAAATCTGAATAATAAGGCCAAATTTTGATTCCACTAACTACTGCAGTGATTCATCTGGAAGTGCTCATATTTTCTCTTATGTTATGCTTTGTTCTTTTTGTGGTAAATAAATCACACTTTGCCTGGTGAAGACGTCTAGTCACTCAACTTACTAGTGGTCACAGCTCCTGTGGGAAGAACTGCAGGTACCAAACACTGTTAGAGAAATCACGGTTGGGACCCGGTTTGAGAGATGGAGACTCACATGATTCCACCCTAAGAGGATAGTCACAAAGCTTAGACCAGAGGGTTTGAAGTAAGAGACCAGCACGGGGATAAGAGGTTGAGCTAACCTTTCAATAATAACAATTGGGATATAGCCATTCACTTCAAGATGTAGCTTTTATGGAGCCATTTGTCTCTCATCTACACAAGTATCCAAATGTGTCTAAATCTCCAAAGCTGGTTGTTGTTATTATCATTATTTAATATTTATTAAACCATGTTTGTGCATGGTTGTGTGTACTATATATACAATAGATGAAATAAGATCATATAGATAGATAGATAGATAGATAGATAGATAGATAGATAGATAGATAGATAGATAGATAGATAGATAGATAGATCGTGAAAAATCAATGACAATTTATCATGCCCCTTTTTATGTCTATGACGGTTGATGTCCAAATGAAGATTTTCCAGTGACTATTTATTATTTGTTGTTATTTCTTTGAATATTTCTTACTCAATTTCTCTTTTACAAGAATTTCATTCCTTGCATTGCCTGGGAGCTTTGAGCCTTTTAAAATTAATACATTATAAGGTGCTATGTTTCTTTGCCTGACCGGATACAATGAGTTTTCTTTTTAAAAAAGCTACCCAATTATCATAGTTGTGATGGGTTGGATCACAGAAAACCCCTTGGGAGCTGCCACCCGATGTGCCAAGACTACTTCTACCCCTGCCTTCCCTGTCAGCTCGTGGCACCAGCATCCTGTCCTGCCAGAGCCAGACACTCCCGTCTGCTCCAACAAAGACCGAGGGGCTGAATTACTTGCCTCAAACTGCAGGTTTACCTGAAAGCAGCTAACAGAAGTGTTCCTATCTTTTACACTCAGACATCCAACTCCCAAAGGAGTCTAATCCTATTTAAATCCATTATACACTGTATAAAGCTTATACAGGGTAAACTCCTAAATTGTTTGCCCTCTATAACAGTGATAGAGAGAGATGCACAGTTATTTCCTCCCCCAGGTATTAATACATATTCTGAATTTATTAAATATAGAAAGTAGGATTTAAGTTTTACCCTGTAGTAACAGACAGAACAAAGTAAGTCACCAAGCAAAATAAAGTAAAATATGCAAATCTATGTCTAATCAAACTGAATACAGATAAGATCCTCACCAGTTCCAGAATGCTCCCTTTTACAGACTAATCTCTTAGGCTGGGTCCAGCAATCACTTACACATCTTGCAGTCACTGCCCTTTGTTTCAACTGCTTCCAAGTATCCTGGGGGGTGGGGAGGCTCTCTTTAGCCAGCTGAAGACAAAATAGAGGGGTCTCCCAGGGGTTTAAATAGACTTTCTCTTGTGGGTGGAGACCCTCTCCTCACTCCTATGCAAAGTCCAGCTGCAAGATGGAGTTTAGGAGTCCCCTGGGCAAGTCACATGTCCATGCATGACTCACAGTTTTTACAGGTTGCGTCCATCGTTTACATGCTACCTTGAAGGTCCTCAAGTAAACTTCTTATGTGAATTGGAGCATTTCAAGATCCATTGTCCTTTAAGTGTTTCTCGATTAGGTACTTAATTTTAACATTCCTTTCTCTATGAGCTGACCAAATGCTCTACTAAGGTTATTTAGAAATCAAGTCAGTACATAGCCAACATTCATAACATTCATAACTTGAATACAAAAATGAACCATACATGCAAATAGGATTAATATAATCAGTAGATCATAACCTTTCAGATATGTTACATGGCATATGTAGCAGAAAACACATTCTAAGCATATTTCCATAAAGCCTTATGGGAGGAACCATCACAATAGTAGCTTCTTGTCCAAACATTCAACGATTATGAATTTAAAACTCAAACTCCTTTAAAGTTTCCTTTCGTGCAATATTGTGCTATATATTTCAATAGTGATGCTCATGGAACACCAGGTCATTATTATTTGCTGAGACACTTGCAAAAATTGGTAATAGTTAATTCACACTGGAATTGCCTTCTCATGCTACAGTCCAAATCTCTTGACCTTCAGGATGTGCCCTGAGGCTTACTCATTCTTTCAAATTTTCCTTGAAGTGGTGGATTGAAGAGGTAGCATGACTTGATAGATTGAGGTGAGAAAGTTTTATGGTGAATAGAGGAGGAATAACCTTATTGGGGCGAGTGAAAAGTGTCGAAGTTAATTGCTGAATTAGAGACAAAATATTTATAGATTGTGAATGGGCCAGGTGACTTCTAGTCTTCCTGTGATGCATTAAGTATTAGCTATTGCCCAAAGTCACTACATATGCCAGTGGCAAATCAAAGAGCCAACGTCCATAGTAGTTAGGTGCTAAAACCCTGAGACTGAATGAAGTTCTTCTAGGTTTATTTCTAGTGCACTCCCTGAGACATAAATCTTCCTTTTTCACAGAGGTCAGAAAGGGGAATGACACAGAGCCACTGCCTCTGGATTTGAAGAGATAACTTGGAGATGAAAGTACGGATTTCATCTCTTATCTTCTGAGCTACCCATCTCAAAGTACTCTGCGCTGTCTGTAGCATTCACATGGGAATGGGATATGAACTGAGACCTCATTTTCTTTCAAATGTCCAGGGGCCCTAAGGCCAGGAATTGTCCTGTTCCCTAAAGTTGCCTTATTGGGACACATTGAAGTCCCTGGCCCTGCCACTGCATTTAAGTTCTGCCTGCTGTGGAAAGGACATAACAGCAGCATAGGAGTTCAACTATTGATACCAACCAAAGCAATCACACTATTGGACCAAGTGGGGAATCCCCTATGAAATGCCGATGAGGGCCACAGAGGTGGGATTATCTCCTGCAAGAATTAGCAGGCGAGTGAGTAGAGAATAGCTCAACACAATCGTCCTAATGTATTCTGGGTAGAAATTCACTGATTTCATGTAGAGTCACCAGGGATGGGCTTGGCCCTGTGGAAAGACCTGTAATTGACTCTGCAGAATCCTGTGCAATTAGAGCAGAAACAAAGGGATGTGGGTGCTGCAGAATATGGGGCAATACAATAGATTATTGCTCCAGACTGCGAGCTCTGAGAGGGATTTTCAGAGTGGTTTGCGGTAATTAACTGCCAAACACCCATTGACCGCACAAGGGGAGAGCAGACACCTGTTGCCCTTACACTCCTCTGCATATAACAGCCTTAAGACTCAGAGATTTGTCATGTCCTCTTGTCTGCTGTTTTCCTTAGTATCACCCAAATATGAAGAGGCCAGATCATAAGCCCAAGGGTCTGAAGTCTCACATTATTCAGTAGAACACACAGAAGCCCGAGTAGCAGCTGTGTAATCTTCCCCTAAGTGCCACTCTCTGGAAATGTGCCTCTCCCCTGGCCTGGAGAAACCTTTTCTCTAGATGACAGGGGATTCCTCTCTCCATGCCCTTGAACCTCTCTATAGTAATGGAGGACATTAGTGCAAATATATCCCTGGTGATGCTGGTCTTTGTACAGAACATATGTGTTCTACAAACTGCACACAGATCCCCAGTCCATTTCATACAGGCCACCACGAAGCCATCAGATGGTACTAACTGAGATTTGATCCTTATGCTAATATTGCCAATGGTGAGAGGAGTGTCTGCATGGGGAATGGTCTCTATGCAGGCAGAAAGAGTTCCAAAGTTCAGGGATGGTTGTTTCTGGTGCTTTTGTTAGCCAATGATGAAAGAGTGGCCAACTGTAAAATTTAAGACTGCATAAATTCTACTTTACAAGCCTTTAGCTTACATTTTCAAACAGGGCTCAATTTTCAATGATACCCTGCTCACTGACTGTCAGATACCCATTTGATGGAATAACCTTTTGTCTTATACCCCTCTTGGACCACATTGTTCCCTGTGATGTGGAGGTGAGATGGTCCCTCTCTCAGCTGAAATGGGAACAATCATAGAATCATAGAACATCAGGATTGGAAGAGACCTTGGGAGGTCATCTAGTCCACCTCCCTGCTCAAATCAGGACTAATTCCCAACTAAATCATCCCAGCCAAGGCTTTCTCAAGATGAGCCTTATAACCTCTAAGGAAGGAGATTCCACCACCTCCCTATGTAACCCATTCCAATGCTTCACGAGCCTTCCTAGTGAAAAAGGTTTTCCTAATATCCAACCTAAACCTCCTCCAATGGAACTTGAGACCACTACTCCTTCTTATATCACTTGCTACCACTGAGAAAAGTCTAGATTCATCCTCTTTGGAATTCCCTTTCAGGTAGTTGAAAACAGCTATCAAATCCCCCCTCATTCTTTTCTTCTGCAGACTAAATAATCCCAGTTGCCTTAGCCTCTCCTCATAAATCTTGTGCTCCAGACCCTAATCGTCTTAGTTGTCCTTCGGTGGACTCTTTCCAGTTTTTTACATCCTTCTAGTGTGGGGCCCAAAACTGGACACAGGACTCCAGATGAGGGCTCAAAAATGCCAAATAGAGGGGAATGATCACGTCCCTCGATCTGCTGGCAATGATCCTACTTATACAGCCCAAAATGCTGTTAACCTTCTTCGCAACAAGGGAACAATATCGACTCATATCCAGCTTCTCATCCATTTTAACCCTAAGGTCCTTTTCTGCAGAACTACTGCCAAGCTGTTCGGTCCTAGTCTGTAGCAGTGCATGGGAGTCTTTCCTCCTAAGTGCAGGACACTGCACTTGTCCTTGTTGAACCTCATCAGATTTCCTTTGGCTCAATCCACTAATTTCTCGAGGTCACTCCATATCCTGTCTTTACCCTCCAGCGAATCTACCACTCCTCCCAGTTTAGTGTCATCTGCAAACTGGCTAAGGATGTAATCCACACATCTTCCTGATCATTAAGGAAGATATTGAACAAAACCATCCCCATGATCGACCCTTGGGGCTCTCGACTGCCAATTAGACAAGGAGCTATTGATCACTACCCGTTGAGCCAGACAATCTAGCCAGCTTTCTATCCACCTTATAGTCCATTCATCCAGTCAATACTTCTTTAACTTGCTGGCAAGAATCACTGTGGGAGACCGTATCAAAAGCTCTGCTAAAGTCAAGGAATAACACATCCACTGCTTTTCCCTCATCCACAGACCCAGTTATATCCTGATAGAAGGCAATTAGGTTAATCAGGCGTGACTTGCCCTTGGTGAATCCATGCTGACAGTTCCTGATCACTCTCCTCTCCTCTACGTGCTTCAAAATTGATTCCTTGAAGGACCTGCTCCATGATTTTTCCAGGGACTGAGATGAGGCTGACTGCCCTGTAGTTCCCCAGATCCTTCTTCTTCCCTTTTTTAAAGATTGTCACTACAGTAGCCTTTTTGCAGTCATTTGGGACCACCCTAGATTAACACGAATTTTCAAAGATAATGGCCAATAGCTTTGCAATCACATCCACTAACTTCTTCAGCACCCTCGGATGCAGCACATCTGGCCCCATGATGCTCATACAGCTTTCCTAAATCATCCTGAACCTCTTCTTTCTCCGCAGATGGCTGGTCACCTCTTCTCCATATTGTGCTGCCCAGTGCAGCAGTCTGGAGGCTGACCTTGTTCATGAAGACAGAGGCAAAAAAAGAACTGAGTATATTAGCTTTTTCACATCTGCTCTCACTAGGTTGCCTCCCTCATTCAGTAAGGGACCCACACTTTCCCTGACCTTCTTCTTGTTGCTTACATACCTGAAGAAACCCTTTTTGTTACTCTAACATGGCTTGCTAGCTGCAACTGCAAGTGTGATTTGGCCTTCTTTATTTCACTCCTGTATGCCTGATAATATTTTTATTCCTCCTCCCTGGTCATTTGTCCAAGCTTCCACTTCTTGTAAACTTCATTTTTGTGTTGAAGATCAGCAAGGATTTTCACTCTTAAGCCATGCTGGTTGATTGCCATATTTATTATTCTTTCTACTCATCAGGATGGTTTGTTCCTGCAACCTCAATAAGGATTCTTTAAAATACAGCCAGCTCCCCTGGATTCCTGTCCCCCTTATGTTATTTTTCCCAGGGGATCCTGCCCATCATTTTCCTTAGGTAACCAAAGTTTGCTTTTCTGAAGTCCAGGCTCCATACCCTGCTGCTCTCCTTTCTTCCTTGTGTCAGGATCCTCAACTTCACCATCTCATGGTCACTGCCTCCCAGGTTCCTTGCACTTTTGCTTCCCTACCAATTCTTCCCTGTTTGTGAGGAGCAGGTCAAGAAGAACTCTGCCCCTAGTTGGTTCCTCCAGAACTTAAGTCAGGAAATTGTCCCCTACACTTTACTGTCTTAGATTTTGAATGTCCAAAGTGCATGTGCATTTGACTTGTTCAGCCCATTACTAAGAAAGAAGCCATTGGTAACACCCAGATGAAAATTCCAAAAAGCTCAATGTTGGAAATGTGTATGTTCAAAGCCTTTTAAGGGATTTAGACACTCAGGGATAGATTCACAAAAGGACTTGGGTGCCACAATTTCAAAGGTTTTTAGATGCCAAAAAGGATTTTCAAAAGGATTGAGGTACCTAAAACTCATAGTTTTCATGGGTGTTGGGCACCTAGCAGCTTTTGAAAATCCCACAAGGCACCCAAATACATTTAGAAAGTTGGCCATTTTGTGTTGCAGCTCTGAACATCTCAGCACTTAACCTTTGTGCACCAGGAAAATCACCATTATTTGCAAACCCAAGTTCCCTGTACAATGAACAGGGAGAGACAGACATTGAAGAATGGGATCCAGTGAAGCCAGTATGCATGGTAGGGAGGCACCTAATTAAACTAGGGGAAATACTGACCAGACAGAAGTGTGCTAAGCCACACCCTCTAACAGGAACCTAAGTGCAAGTCAACACTTAAAACTCTGCATCGGCATAGGTTCCCTGATGCAGCTGCACCCATCTAGTGCTTAAGTGAAGATGCTTCTACACCGACAGCAGTTAATCCATTTTCCTAAGCGGCAGTAGCTATGTTGACAGAAAAAGCGGTTCCCGTCAACATAGCACTGTCTACAAGTGGGTTTAGGTTGGTATAGCTGCATCGTTCGGGGGTGTGGATTTTTCACCATCCATCTGCTCTGGAGAAAGCCCTGGCTGGGATGATTTATTTGGGGATTGGTCTTGCTTTTACCAGGAGGCTGGACTAACTGACCTCCTATGGTCCCTTCCAGCTCTGACATTCTATGATCACTTTGACAGGGTTTTAAAAGTGAGCCATAGGTTTGCTTTCCACCATGACCAAGGGGTGATAAAGAGGTTTCTAGGTAGCTGAGTTCTCATTGAATTTATTTCAGATTGCTGGGATATTACTGTAATATTTATTATATGCTAAATGGCCTAAAGTTTTCATATTATTATT
This sequence comes from Gopherus evgoodei, assembly GCF_007399415.2. Taxonomy (NCBI): domain Eukaryota; kingdom Metazoa; phylum Chordata; order Testudines; family Testudinidae; genus Gopherus; species Gopherus evgoodei. The sequence goes on along the minus strand of NW_022060066.1, from coordinate 1,205,993 downwards.
ATTATTATTATTATTATTATTATTATTATATTATTAATTATAAGTTTTAAAAATAACTACAAGTTGTGTCATTCTTGGTAGGTTGGAAGACTTCATCTTACAAATCTCTAAGGAAGGAGATTCCACCCCCTCCCTAGGTAACCCATTCCAGTGCTTCACCATCCTCCTAGTGAAACAGTTTTTCCTAATATCCAACCTAAACCTCCCTCATTGCAACTTGAGACCATTACTCCTTGTTCTGTCATCTGCTACCACTGGAACAGTCTAGATCCAGCCTCTTTGGAACCCCCTTTTAGGTAGTTGAAAGCAGCTATCAAATCCCCCCTCATTCTTCTCTTCTGCAGACTAAACAATCCCAGTTCCCTCAGCCTCTCCTCCTAAGTTATGTGTCCCAGCCCTCAAATCATTTTTGTTGCCCTCTGCTGGACTCTTTCAATTTTTCCACATCCTTCATGAAGTGTGGGGCCCAAAACTGGGCACAGTTCTCCAGATGAAGCCTCATCAATGTCAAATAGAGAGGATTGATATACCGTTAGACTGAAGAGTTCAGAAAAAAAATCTGGCCATTCAGATATGGCTTTAGCAGATGATATCTTAGCTTTGGAGCTGGCCAAGAAACCAAAAAGCAGTTTCATTAAAATTTTTGAAATCTCAAACTTTATGGTTTGCAATTTTTAATCAGACATTTTAAAATATTGATGAGAACATTCTCAGACACTGGGATCCAGGCTGAGAATATTAGCAATATGCTTTGCATAGCCACAGGAATGGCTTTAAATGGACAGAAACGAGTGACTCCCAGTAATTTTAGCTGAGATTTTCAAAGGCAGATCTTGGAGGTGAACCCCCACTCCCATTCATTTTACTGGGAATTTGGTATCCTGGTCCCCTAGGGACCCAGGAAAATCTCAGCCTTTATATTTTTAATCATATATTTAAAGTATTTCTAGCAGCCCCATGGCTGCAGTACATGAGTATCTCAAGATATTTCAAGTAGTTATCTTAAACCAGTTCAGTGAGGTAAGGAAGTAGCATTATCCCCATTGGAATGGGAAACTGAAGCACAGAGAGGCTAAGGGCCAGGCTTCTAAAGGTGGTCAGACCCCTAAAATGTAGACAGGTGCCCAGTGAGATTTTCAGAAGTGCTCAGTTGCCTTAAGAAGTCCAAACACCTTTAAAAATGTGCTGTAAGTGACTCGTGTAATGTCGGACAGGACATGTGTGACAGCACAGGGAATGAAACTTGCATCTCTGCAGTGGCAGGTTGCTATCCTAACGACTCAATCATCCTTCCTCATCTGCTGAAAGGATAGGACTGATGCTGATTGACCCAGCATATGCTGGGCCCTTAGCAACATTCCTGATGTCTTGTCCAGTGCTTTGGGTCAAGCTAATTTCCGTGCAGTGGCGTGGAGTGTCTAATGGAAATGTCCCCTCTTGCAGTAGTCAGTGGACCAGGCACAACTTCCACCGGCTAGTGGCAGGTGCTATTTGGAGGGGGACTGTTGCAAGAGGGAAGTAGGGCAGAGTGACTCAGTACCAGGCCAGTCAAACACAGGATGCCAATGGAGGAGCAAGAAACTGAATGCTGGTTTGCCAAGTCCCAACCTAGTGCTCTAATCATTGGGCCAACCTTCCCCACTAAGTAGAAGACTTTAACTGAAGCAATGAAATATCTGCTGCTTTGGGGCAGGGATGGTTCCCGCGGGAGGGTGGAATGGGAGTTTGCTTCCCAGGTCTGTGCAATGGCTGCAGAACATAAACTCACCAAAACCAGTGCCATCAGGGGATAGAAGCTGATAATAAGAATCCTCCATGTAAAGTCGGCCTGCATAGAGAGTCACGTCCTTTCCCTCTCTGTATTCTTCAGCAGGAGAAGTGGAGCCCACTTGCCCTTACCTGGTTGAGTTTGTTTGCCAGCATTTGTTTGACATGGGACAGTTGTGCAAATACAACAGGACTTTAACTGCCTACTGGATCCTCAGTTACTGAGATGTTCTGTGCATTTTAGGAATTAGACCCAGATTTAGACACCCAAAGATGCACATAGCAGCCTAGTGGAAACTTCAGAAGTGCCTAGGTGCCTAACTCCCATAGGTTTCAGTGTTGGGTGCAGAGGTGCTTTTGAACCCCCATTAAGTGCCGGTCTGCATCATTTGGAACCTAAATACCTTTACAAATCTGGCTCCTATTGACTAAGATTTATGCTCCCTGGTAAAGTTCATTGTTCAGCTGCTTGAACTGGGAATTGGGTGCCTGACTTCTCTAAACAGCTTTGGAAATCTTAGCCTGGAAGTCCAAAATAACTCTGCTTAAGGGTAGATTATTCCAAGTTATCTTCATGATTTAAGAGCCCAGGTCCCACCTTCTAACATTATCCGCCCAAGCTCAGACCCAGGAGAGTCAGGTAGGCTTGAGACCCCGCACTGCAACATCTAAAATGATAATGTCAAGGTGCTAACTTTCTCCAAGCTGCAGCGTAGATATACCCTTAGAAGCCTAATCCTTATTGAATGTTCACTGGTCTACACGGCTTGTTCTCAGCACTGCTGGGTTTAGCCCTGGATTTTCAAAGGAGTGGATGTCTGACACCCTTAGGCTGCTTTGAAAAACTGGGCATTAGGTGACAAACCTTAGCCTGATTTCGCAGAGTCGGGTATGGGATCAGTCCCCTGGCTCTCAATCCCTTCCATCAGACCCAAAGTGGGATTTTCAAAAATGTAAAAGGGTCAGATTTTCAAAAGTATTTATGCACCTAAAGATGCAGATAGGGCCTTAGTGGGATTTTCAAAAGTGCCTAAACTTCATACATGCTTAACTTCCATTGCTTTCAACAAGAATTAGGTGCCTAACCTGCTCAGGTGTTTCTGAAAATTCCACTAGACACCTATCTGCCTTTTTTTATGCCTAAGTACTTTTAAAAATTTGGCCATTAGGCATCTTTTGAAAAATGCATCTAATTACCCTTGTGAATCCCACTCTAGGTCGGTAAAACACAATGATTTTATTGTATATTAGACACCTAGGCTCTTTTGAAAATCCTACTAGGCACCTAAAGAACTTTAACAATCTGGCTCTTCTGTAAGTCCCAGCATTAATTCCTCAAGAAAGGGAGAAGAAAATTGTTGACAGATGGAAGTTGTGGTTATGTAAAGTGCCTATACACAAATGCAAGAAGCATGGGAAACAAGCAGAGAGAACTGGAAGTCCTGGCACAGTGAAGGAGCTATGATTTTATAGGAATAACAGAGACTTGGTGGGATAACTCACATGACTGGATCACTGTAATGGATGGATATAAACTGTTCAGGAAGGACAGGCAGGGCAGAAAAGATGGGGGAGTTTCATTGTTTGTAAGAGAGCAGTATGACTGCTCAGAGCTCTGATATGAAATTGCAGAAAAACCTGAGAGTCTCTGGATTAAGTTTAGAAGTGTGAGCAACAAGGGTGACGTCTTGGTGGAAGTCTGCTAAAGACCACCAGACCAGGGGGATGAGCTGGACAAGGCTTTCTTCAGGCAACTAGCAGAAGTTACTAGATCGCAGGTCCTGGTTCTCATGAGTGACTTTAATCACCCGTGATATCTGCTGGAAGAGCAATACAGTGGCACACAAACAATCCAGGAAGTTTTTGGAAAGTGTAGGGGACAATTTCCTGGTGCAAGTTCTGGAGGAACCAACTAGGGGCAGAGCTCGTCTTGACCTGCTGCTCACAAACAGAGAAGAGTTAGTAGGGGAAGCAAAAGTAGATGGGAACCTGGGAGGCAGTGACCATGAGATGGTAAAGTTCAGGATACTGATACAAGGAAGAAAGGAGAGCAGCACAATACAGACCATGGATTTCAGAAAAGCAGACTTTTGACTCCCTCAGGGAGCTGATGGGCAGGATCCCCTGGGAAAAGAACATGAAGGGGAAAGGAGTCCAGGAGAGTTGGCTGTATTTTAAAGAATCCTTATTGAGGTTACAGGAAAAAAACATCCCTATGTGTCGGAAGAATAGTAAATATGGCAGGTGACCTAGTTTGGCTTAACAGTGAAATCTGTTGCTGATCTTAAATGCAAAAAAAGAAGCTTACAAGAAGTGGAAGATTGGACAAATGATAAGGGAGGAGTATAAAACTATTGCTCAGGCATGAAGGAGTGAAATCAGGAAGGCCAAATCACACTTGGAGCTGCAGCTAGCAAGAGATGTTAAGAGTAACAAGAAAGGTTTCTTCAGGTATGTTAGCAACAAGAAGAAAGTTAAGGAAAGTGTGGGCCCCTTACTGAATGAGGGAGGCAGCCTAGTGAGAGAGGATGTGGAAAAAGCTAATGTACTCAATGATTTTTTTGTCCTCTGTCTTCACAAACAAGGTCAGCTCCCAGACTGCTGCACTGGGCAGCACAGTATGGGGAGAAGGTGACCAGCCCTCTGTGGAGAAAGAAAAGGTTCGAGGACTATTTAGAAAAACTCTACGAACACAAGTCCGTGTGGCTGGATGCGCTGCATCCGAGTGTGCTAAAGGAGTTGGTGGATCTGATTGCAGAGCCATTGGCCATTATCTTTGAAAACTCACGGAGAACGGGGGAGGTCTCGGATGACTGGAAAAAGGCTACTGTAGTGCCCATCTTTAAATAAGGGAAGAAGGAAGGATCCGGGGAACTACAGGACAGTCAGCCTCACCTCAGTCCTTGGAAAAATCATGGAGCAGGTCCTCAAAGAATCAATTCTGAAGCACTTAGAGTAGAGGAAAGTGATCAGGAACAGTCAGCATGGATTCACCAAGGGCAAGTCATGCCTGACTAACTTAATTGCCTTCTATGAGGAGATAACTGAGTCTGTGGATGAGGGGAAAGCAGTAGATGTGTTATTCTTTGACTTTAGCAAAGCTTTTGATATGGTCTCCCACAGTATTCTTACCAGCAAGTTAAAGAAGTAAGGGCTGGATAATTGGACTATAAGATGGATAGAAAGCTAGCTAGATTGTCTGGCTCAACAGGTTGTGATCAACGACTCCATGTCTAGTTGGCAGCCAGTTTCAAGAGGAGTGCCCCAACGTTTGGTCCTGGGGCCTGTTTTGTTCAATATCTTCATTAATGATCTGGAGGATGGTGTGGACTGCACCCTCAGCAGGTGTCACTAAACTTGGTGGAGTGGTAGATACGATGGAGGGTAGGGATAGGCTATAGAGGGACCTAGACAAATTAGAGGACTGGGCCAAAAGAAAACTGATGAGGTTCAACAAGGACAAGTGCCGAGTTCTGCACTTAGGACGGAAGAATTCTATTCACTGTTACAGACTAGGGACCAAATGGCTAGAATGCAGCTGTGTAGAAAAGGACCTAGATGTTACAGTGGACGAGAAGCTGGATATGAGTCTACAATGTGCCATTGTTGCCAAGAAGGCTAACAGCATTTTGGGATGTATGAGTTGGGGGACATTACCAGCTGTTCGAGAGGATGCGATCATTCCCCTCTATTCTGCATTGGTGAGTCATCATTTGGAGTACTGTGTCCAGTTTTGGGCCCCACACTACAAAAAGGATGTGGAAAAATTGGAAAGAGTCCAAATGAGGGCAAAAAAAATGATTAGAGGGCTGGGGCACATGACTTATGAGGAGAGGCTGAGGGAACTGGGATTGTTTAGTCTGCAGAAGAGAAGAATGAGGGGGTAGTTGATAGCTGCTTTCAACTACCTAAAGGGGGTTCCAAAGAGGATGGATCTACATTGTTCTCAGTGGTACCCGATGACAGAACAAGGAGTATGGTCTCAAGTTGTAGTGGGGGAGGTTTAGGTTGGATATTGGGAAAAACTTTTTCAATCAGAGAGTGGTAAAACACTGAAATGAGTTACCCAGAGAGGTGGTGGAATCTCCTTCCTTAGATGTTTTTTAAGGTCAGGCTTGACAAAGCCCTGGCTGGGATGATTTAGTTGGGAATTGGTCCTGCTTTGAGCAGGAGGATGGACTAGATGACCTCCTGTGGTCCCTTCCAACCCTGATATTCTATGATTCTATGGTGGATAATGGGACATAGAGCTTCAGGGAAATTCAGTGTTAAGTTTGAACTTAAAAGGAAACCCAATATTTGAAAGAATGGAAATGCTCAGTTCAAAACAGCCACACAACTTTAACTCTCCCCCTCTGGCTTTATTGTGAAATAATGAAGCATACATTCTTGGAGAGACTTAGGCCTGGTATACACCTAAAATGGAAGTCAGCCTAGCTACATCATTTAGAGCTGTGAAAATGTCATACCCTGTGCGACATAGATAGATCGACCTAACCCCACTGTAGCCACAGTGCGGTTGATGTAAGAATTCTTCTCTCAATGTCAGTAGCAACTCTCAGGAGGGTAGATTTACTACAGTGATGGAAAATCCCCTTCTGTAACTGTAGTACGCATTTACACTGCAGTGGCATAGCTTGTAGTGTGGACACATCCTCACTCATCCATAACTAGGGGACTTATTTATCAGTTTTCATGCACTCCACAGTGCTTTACTTTTTACTGGACAGTGGTTTTGTTTACTCTGCCTAGGAAACACACTACACACAGATGAAGGCATTCATCAATAATTTCTGATAAGTGACATGGATGGAGGGTATTCACAACTTTCTCACCCCTTCCATGTGCCACGAGTTATAGAAATGCTTCTAGATTCAGTGCTAGCGTCTCTACACACACAAGCCTCCTAGCACTGTTGAATTTACATACAGTTAGAATATAGGAATCATCTAATGATTTTACTTTGAGTAGAGTTCCCTGTCTATGACGAACATCAGAGAGAAAGGTGAAAGGAATGCAGCAATGTGTATCTTCTTAAAGTGGCCAGGATTATGTCTCCTTCCTGAGTTTCTGGGAGCAGTTGACCTCACAGTGGGGGGGAAAGAATGGAATTCCTAAAGGAAAAAATGACAACGAGAAACACTAAATGTTGTCAAACTGGAGTTAAGATTGACAGTTGTTACCAGTAATTTAAGAATAGTAATACAAAAAAGCAAGTGAACATATTTTTCAGAAGTCGGTGACTGGATCAAAAATTTCAAAACATTTTGGGGGAGGTGCTGCCTCTGTTGTAAGCTATAGCTTAGTGGTTCGCAGACTTACCTCTAGAGTGGGACGACAGAGAAAGGATTTGAATTTAGTTCTTACATAATAGAGAAGCACGCCCTGGTTTATGGGATATTGGGGTCTGGGGTTTACTCAATCTCTACTCTTGAAGCTCTGCTATTTTGTGTAAATAATTAAAGAATGACTGGAGCAAGGATTTGATTTTGAGTATCCTCATGAATACCTTAACCACCAGGCTATAGAATCATTCTTACCAGTTTTCTGTCACAAATACTAAGAATCACTATGAATTGCCATTATGAAAGACAATGGGTCTGGGACGCTACCGCCCAGTAGTTCATACACTAACCGAGCATGTGAGCCACCACAAATAGTGGGTCCTAAGTACCTATTTAACCATCTACCCTTTTCCCCTGCAACTACACTGCTATTTTTTGGATACTTTCTGTGACAAAGTTCCTCCTCTACCTTGGTAGGTGCTGCGCTTATTGGCGGATTTGTTCACCTCAGTGATCTTCCCCTCTTGTGGAACCCATAGTCTGGGTCAACTCGTCCTGTGTCTGATCAGGAGTTGTGAGGTTTGGGGGGAACCCCGGCCTGCCCTCAACTCCGAGTTCCAGCCCAGGGCCCTGTCTATAGTGCCTCCTGTAACAGCTGCATGACAGCTACAACTCCCTGGGCTACTTCTCCATGGCCTCCTCCAAACACCTTCTTTATCCTCACCACAGGACCTTCCTCCTGGTGTCTGATAATGCTTGTACTCCTCAATCCTCCAGCAATACACTCTCTCACTCTCAGCTCCTTGCACCTCTTGCTCCCAGCTCCTCACACACGCTCCTTCTCCTCTGGCTCCTCCCTGCCTGATTGGAGTGAGCTCCTTTTTAAACCCAGGTGCCCTGATTAGCCTGCCTTGATTGGCTGCAGGTGTTTTAATTAAAGTAGCTATCTCCACTGCTTTCTAGAAAGATCTTAATAGGTCCCAGGTGCTTTGATTAACCTGGAGCAACTGCCATTTGGTTACCACAGTACTAGGGATTTCTTTAGCCTGGGGCTAACATACCTGTTTCTCAGTACTTTACAGTAGCCATCTGGTCTTGCCCCATCACATATCCCAATCAGAAAGGGAATTCCTAAGCAAAATAATGCACAAAACAAAAACTTTGTTAAGGTTGTGAGTGAGTATCTGACCCACACATTCTTCTTCCACTTCATCGGGGGCACTGTAGTCTTCTTCCTAGAAGTGATAGCTGCTAATCGGTATGTGGTTATCTATAAGCCATTGCACTACCTGTCTATCATGAACAGAAGTATGTACATGGGGCTGGTGGCAGGAGCATGGCTGGGTGGCTTTGTCCATTCCATTGTCCAGCTTGCACTGATCATCTAACTGTCCTTCTGTGGACCCAACACACTAGACAGTTTCTATTCCTATGTCCCCCAAGTCATCAAACTAGCCTGCACAGACACATACATAATGGAGTTGCTGATAGTCTCCAATAATGGGCTGGTCACCACAGAAGTCTTCATCGCATAGCTCATATCCTACACCATCATCCTTGTCAAGATAAGGACACATGTCATGGAAGGGAAACACAAAGCCCTGTCCACCTGCGCAGCTCAGATCACAGTGGTGAGTTTGCATTTTGGACCTTGTGTTTTCATCTATGACCGGCCTTTCCAGAAATTCACCCTGGACAAGGCAGTGTCTGTGCTGTACACAGTGGTCACTCCAATGCTGAACCCAATGATCTACACCCTGAGGAACACTGAGATGAAAAGTGCCATCAAGAGGTTAATGGGAAGGTTACTGTGCTCAAGGAGGAAAGTGAACTTCTAACAGATTTGTGTTGCAGGACAGTTGTGTATTTTGCCTTTCTAAATACTTCCAAGACTTCCTAGGTATCTGGATGTTCAAATCTCACTAATTTTCATGGGATTTAGGCATGTTTAATCCCTTAGACAGATTTAAGATTCTAAACCTTCAATCTGAAATTATATTTTTTTAATTTCAGGAGAAGACTCACATGAAGGAACCTGATTATACCCCTTATGACAGGGGTGGGCAAACTTTTTGGCCCAAGGGTGACATTGGGTTTGTGAAACGTATGGAGGGCTAGATATGGAAACCTGTGCCTCCCCAAGAAGCCTGGCCCCCTCCCCCTCACACTTCTCGCTTCCTAACTGCCCCCCTCAGAACCTCCCCATCCAACCCCACTGTTCCTTGTCCCCTGACTGTGGAGAAGGGGGGACAGCAGAGGAGGGGCTGGGGGCTAGCCTCCCCAGCTGAGAGTTCAAGGACCAGGCAGGATGGTCCCGCAGGCCAGATGTGGTCCGCAGGCCCGTAGTTTGCCCACCTCTGCTCTATGAGATAGAATTGTTGGCCAAGATTTTCAGTCATTCAACTTTATGTACATATATGGCCTCCATAACAGAGTATCTGAGTGCTTCACAACCCTTAGTCCTCACAACACTCTTGTGTAGTAGACAAATGCCATTGTCTCTGTTATACAGAAGGGAAACTGAGGGAGAAAAAGATTAAATGATTTGTCCAAAGTTACAGAAGAAGTCCCTGGAGGATGAAGGGAACCAACGCAGGTCTTGACAGTGCCATGTTAGTTCCTGTTAGGAATAGATATTCAGGCCCGTCTGTAAAGGCGTATACTTTAAGAACTTAGGTGTATTTTTATCACTTAGCTAGTTACAGGGCTATAAAACAATGAAACAAAATCACAGTCCACCTGTGTATGGGCCTTCTCTCACAAGGATAGTCTGAGGCCCGGTTCTTAGACAAAGGCCTTTGTCTAAGCAACAGAGGCAGCCATTTGTTTGGAAGGTACAGTCACATCCTCACAGTCCAAACTAGTCACATTGAAATAAGGTATTATTGGGCTGTTAGGAATACAGTCCTTTCCTGATAATCACCACCAGATAAAGGGGGCTAAAGATGGGGGGGAGGAATAGTTCAGTGGTTTGAACATTGTCCTGCTAAACTCGCAGTTGTGAGCTCAGTCCTTGAGAGGACTACTTAGGGAACTGGAGTAAAAATCTATCTAGGGATTGGTCCTGTTTTGAGCCGGGGGGGTTGACTAGATGACCTCCTGAGATCCCTTCTAACCTTATGATTAGTTTGATAGCATCATGTCTGGGAAGAAATCACTTCTCAGGAGCTGCTAAGAGTCTTGTGGCACCTTATAGACTAACAGACATATTGGAGCATAAGCTTTCATGGGTGAATACCAACTTCATCAAATCCAGACTAACACAGCTACCCCTCTGATACTTCTCAACAGTTGTGGTTGTGAAACCCTCATTTCTAATTTGGGTAGTGGCATATAATTGGTTAGAGAGTTATGTTACTATCTATTATGATTGGTTAGATAGATTTCAGTAAAATGATTGGTTAAGGTGTAGCTGAGAATATTACAATATATATTGGGCACAAACAGGAAGTAAATTGGGATTACAAAATAAGGAAAAAAGAACTTGGATTTAAGCTTGCTGGAAGTTCACTCCAATAGACATCACATTGTTTGCACCTTCGGACTTTGGGTATTGTTGTTCTCTGTTCACACAAGAAGGACCAGAGAAGTGGGAGGGTGAAGGAATAAGTCCTCTAAGAGTTCTCTAAACTGATCCTTTCGCACCTTTCACACCCTTGCACATCCTTTTTCTCTGTGACCAGCAGAACCCCAAGAAAGGGTGTGATACTATGTAAGAGATGATGCAAAAGATCAGCTTAATATCACATTACTGCTGTTTTTTTATGTAATTTGGAGTCTTTGTATCTTTACTAAATGTTCTGATAAAATTGTTAATGTTTTCATTCGCCCTCAGTGCATCGTCATTCTACATATGGGGGTTCCTAACCATACGATTGGACAATCAGATCTTCTGTTTATCACAGGTCATTAAGTAACACCCAATGACCTCTATGTTAACCCCACTTCCCAGAATATACAGAAAGCTTGAGACAATAGCTCTGAGAGGGGAAACTGCTTTGGGTTTGACTGATGCAGCTACATCTGCCTGAATGTACAGAGACCCTGAACCAGTCACAAAGATAACTACATAAGGTTGAGGGGCAGACTGCTGCTTCAGGATTGCTCTCACCATTGATGGACAATTCGGGGAGATAGAACCCAGTTTTTTACAAACACAGCATCATTTCTCCCCACTCTCAACGGGGGTGCCTCTAAGGTGGCTCTCCTCCAGCCGGAGTAGGTCCTTCCTCTGGCTGGGTGTCTCAAACTGGGCATTTTCCAGGTCTCTGATTCCTCACCATCACTGTCATTTTACCTATGGGCACCAGACCTAGTTTCTATATATTTAGCAGCCAATTTACCAACAGGGAGTACATCTCACAGATTTCTGTCTATGAACTATAATCTCAAGATTTTAGAATATTCTATGTTTATTAAAATGGGATAGAGGTTCTAAGCAATGAGGAATCTCTTATACTGAAATAAACATAAAACCAGGCATCATGGTAAAGATACCGAGATCACATCAACTGGAATAGCTCCATACCACTATGCTAATTTAAAGCATCCGGAGATCTGGTCTCATTGACTCTAACTGCATTATGGCAGTTTTTCATAAGGTTTGTGTGGGGGTGGTGTGTAGATTTGACCCTTTAACTCCAACGGACCTACAATTGATTTAAACCAGATGAAGATCTGACCCTTCATAATTGTCCAGTCTCTCTGTCATATGTACAATCAGCGTGAAAGAAACATTTTTTAGATGTCTTATAGAATTGCACCTTTAGCCTAATGAGTCTTTTATTTTAGTGATGTCTGCAGGAAGAAAACATAAAATTGCTGAGAAAGAAAGAAAGAAAGAAAGAAAGAAAGAAAGAAAGAAAGAAAGAAAGAAAATGGGTCCATTCATCAAATAGAAATTGAAAATCAGATACAGAAATTCAAAGCAACACTGAATTTCTCCAAAGTACCCTCCTCAGTGGGAAAGAAATGCTCCTTAGTCATTAAAAGTCCCATTCTTGAAATTAATCCCAAGGGGTAAAGAGTTAAGAACATGCAGACTGGTTAGGAACTTTAATCTCCTCTTCAGATTCACTGGCAAAGAATATATTTATGAAACTGAAGAATGGACCAGATCACCAGCTGGTGTAAATCCCCAGTAGCTCCACTGGAGATAATAAGACCTAAATCCCCAGCTGGTGAAAACTACATACTGCATCCCCAGCTAGTGTAAATCAAAGTAGCTCTGTGGAAATCAAAGGGTCACATCTCCACTTGGCGTAAACAGCTCTAACTACTCAGAACTCAATGGAACTGCATCAGATTAATAACAGTTTAGGCCTTAGCTAGGAGCATTTAGTGTTTGGCTCTGGCTGCTTCTTAGTGACCAACATTAAACAACCAGGGAAGCCTGAGCTGAGGTTCCTGTGGTGGCTGCATCCCAAGAGTTGCTGATGAAATACAGGAGAAAAACATCTCTGCTCTCCAAGAGCTGTTTATCTGGAGTTCATGAAGGAACAGGCTATTCCAGGCCAGGTGGGGCTCTGATGCCACTGGGCTCTGAGCTACTGTAGGTCACATCTCTGTGCTTCAAATATATATTTTATGCTTCAGTCTCCTTGGGATGCCACTTGTCATTCAGCCCTGCCTTGTTTCTGACCAAGAGTCCTTCCAGGGATGATGCCATCATATGAGATTCAGGGTGGGCCATTTCCTCCTCTGGGGGGCTAGGTTTGGTTAGGGCTGGTTATCAGGGTGGTTTCTTCCCAAGGTGAGATCAGAGCTGGGCTTACATCCCTGGAGACCAAATTCAGCTATTTAACCCCAGGACAGGAACATCTTAGGCTGTGATCATATCTGAATCCCACACAACCCAGGATCAGCTCTAGAGTTGGGAAGAGCTTTCAATCCCCCATCCTATTTAGCCCTTTACCTCTCAAGCAAGCCTGCCCCAGGAGGAGAGCAGAGAGTGGTCATCTGTGGAGTGGGTCCCTGTCTCTCGGGAACTGCAGAGACCCAGCCTCTGAGGGAATAGGGTGATGGGGCAGGGAAACAGTTGCTGGATAACACAGTGATGGTGGCATTATTGAGTGATATAGAAACAATGACTGAGAATCCTGGCAGTGGACTATCAAATGCTTCTCAGACTGGGAAACGTTCCACATTCCACAAAGACCAACACTGTAAGTTTGCTATTTCAGTGAAAAGATCTGGGTTTTAATATACTGGAGAAAATATAATAATAGAACTATGAATTACATTAAAATGGTAAGTCTTTTGCAATCATTTAATTAACATCTAGAGCTCATTTTTTATAGAAATTGTGTAAACTAAAACATTTTTTTACTTTTATGTATTGAGAACCAAACAATTGCTGTTAAAAACTGCAGGAACTTAGAAAAAGATCTTTGATTTTTTTGAAAAAATAAAAGTTTTGATTTTGCCAATACATATGTTGTATTTTATGGATAGCAAAGACTTTGCAGGAAAATGTTTTCAATTGAAAATCCAGTTTTTCTTTGCCCTTCAAAGAGACATGTTGATTCATTTCACATCTTGTGGTTAGAATATTGCTAAGATACTTCTATAAAAGTTCTGAAAATATGCTAAGGGTTACTGCTTGGCAAAATTCCACTCTCTAAAGTTAGCTTCCTCTTAACTGTGAAGCATCAAAGGACTCTTGCAAGCCTTAAAGTCTTTCTTGGCCTATCTAAAGTGTCAACACTACCTTAAAGTCAATAGAATGGCATCTTTTCCACCCTCTGGCAATCTGCTTCAAAATATGTTTGATAATATGCAGTGTAAATATGGAACAAATTACAACCCCAACCCAACAATCTTAGGAACAATAGTTGTTCTATTGCAACGATAGAGAGCCTATTTTGTGAGAGGAGACTAAAAGAATTAAGTTTGCTTAGCCTAGCAAAACACAGGCTGAGGCAGGATATGGTAGCTCTCCATAAATACTTCAGAGGGACAAACACCATGGAAAGAGAAGGCCTATTGAAGCTAAAGGACAATGTTGGTAGAAGAACAAATGGGAAGAAACTGTCCATGGGTAAATTCAGTCTGGAGATGAGAAGAAGATTTGCACACATAAGAGAAGAGAGGGTCCAGAAGAGCAATGGGTCAAACAACCTAAGTAGTTTTAAGATGGAGCTTGATAACTGTATTGCCAGGTTTGCATGATAGAATTGCCAGTTATATCAGGAGATTGGATTTGATGACTCGAGTCATGTCCAGTTGTATGTTCTTATGGTAAACAGCAGGCTCACAACTTGGCCAGGAAACTGAAATTCTAAACCACTGGTAGAGCCTGATTCCCTCTTCCCATTGAAACAGCACACGGGCACACCCAACATCCGAAGTGGCAGCTTGTCTGTGATGATTCTGCCCAATGTCACGTCATTGGCCTGCTACTCGGCTGCTCACTGATTTATGACACCTTCCGCTGCACTTTGCTATCACTGCAATAATGGGCTGATACCATCCCTCCACTACTGTTGTGTTATATCGTTTCCCTCTGTGCTGAGTGGGTCAGTGGCCCTCAGGAGACTTGGGTTCTATTCTTGGCTCTGTCACTGACCTTGGGCCTCTGCTGTGTGACCTTGGGCCTCTGTTTCCTCTCCCTCCATCCCATTTCTCTGCCTTGTCTAGGAGGGCTGTGAGCCCTTTGGAGGATGGGCTGTGTCTGACTATGTATATGCTCCATCTTCAGCATTTATGCTCAGCTAACAGCAGTACACAGGATACATTGTTAGACTAAAGAGTTTAGTTCTAGTTCTGTTAACCCCCCTTATTTGTCCTTGGGCAGGAGACAGACAGACAGAAATTGTCTGCTTGGTTCAAATCTGTCCCTGACTGTAAAGGTGCCAGCATGTACAGAACAAATTCTGTGGGCTCTCAGCTTTGGTGCTTTTCAGTTTTGCCATCCTGTAAGCTTCCCTGGAAAACTGAAATTAAAATGGATGCAATAGCATGAATGGGCTTGAAATTATATTATTGGACAATATTAGTGATCCCCAGTCTTGTGGAAAGCTAAGCTTCCAATTAGGGGTGATCAGAAAGGTTCTGATTAAGCTGTTTTTAAAGGAAAATTGGGGTTTTGATTACATTTCCAGATAAAGTCTCAGCTATCCTTCCCCTCCCCCAGCGGTGTGTGTGTGTGTGGGTGGGTGTGTGTGTTTAGAAAAATTGAAAACCCATTTTGGGAGACATTATGGCTGAAATTTACATTTTCATATGACCCACAATTGGGGTCCTTTAAACTGGGTGTTGCTGAGACATAAGCTATGAAAAAGGTTTCCAAGTGGTGATGTGTTTTGGGGGGGTGTATTTTTGGTTTTGGTTTTTCGTTTTGGGTTTTTTTGTGTGCAGAACTAGAGGTCAAATAATTGATGTGATGCAGTTCAAAATGCTCTTATCTGTTGACTTTTACAAAAGGTAGTTCATAACCTCCATAAAAATCTTTGGAGAGACCAAACTGAGAATGGTATTTGAGAAAATGTACATTTTTAGTGTGCATGCACCAGTGCAGAAAAATGTCTAGAAAGTTTCCATTCCCAGCAGTTTATATTCTTTAAAACTTGACTCTTATAGGTGTTCTAAAATCTGCTTTGCTCTAAAGTTTGGTGAGCCACTTGCAGGCATGGGGTAGCTTTAGTGATCTAAATTTGGGGTCATTTCTCTGCAGGTATTCTATATTTCTTCTACCATCCCCCCCAAAAAAACGTTTCCTTCTGCTGTCTTGCACTGTTAAACTGAGAAGTACTGAGGGCTGGATGAATCGCAGAACATATTGAGATGGATACCTGTGAACTCACCCTTCAGTTAACATAACTAAGAGTAAATTAATCATGAGTCCCCACCCACCACAAAAGGAGTTTTGGACTTAGTGGCAGGTAGTTACTAAATTTGTGAAGCCTGGGTGGCAATTTTATTTTAGGAGGAAAGCCATAGAAAGAGAGCATGTTGGTCTTCAGGGGAAACTGCTGGAGCTTCCATCTCCACCACTGTCCTATCCACCTCCACACACATAAAGGGCTTACAAAAAGTCCTCTCACTCCGAAATAAATGAAGCAAACTCTGGCAGGCCAGAACCTCACCTGGTGTAAATATGGAGATATACCTAACTCATAGAACTGGAAGGGATCCTGAAAGGTCATCAAGTCCAGGCCCCTGCTTTCACTAGCAGGATCAAGTACTGATTTTGCCACAGATCCCTAAATGATCCCCCTAAGGATTAAATTAATAAGCCTGAGTTTAGCAGTCCAATGTTCAAACCACTGAGCTATCCCTCTCTCTGACCTTGACGAGACCTTGGTTGAAATCGAAGGGCCAGGTCATCAATTGCACAAATAGCCCTAGCTACTCTGAAATAAATGGCACTGTATCAACTTACACTAACTCAGAACCTGGTCCTTAGTTTTTAGTCTTTGCCTCTGGATACCTCTTAGTAACCAACTTCAAACACCCAGGGCAGCCTGATCTGTGGGTTCTTTTGGTGGCTGCATCCCAAGAGCTGCTGATGCAGTGGAGGACAAGAAATTCTCTTCTCCCTCAGTGGTAATCATGTGGAGTTAATGAAAGAACAGGCTGTCCAAGGCCAACTGGGGCTCTGGTGTCTCTAGGCTCTTAGCTATTATAGGTCATATGTCTCTGATACCCCCATATTTATATATATGTATTTGATTTGTCATATACCTTAGCCAAACCTGCCTTGTTTTTAGCCAAGGGTCCTTCTAGGGATGCTGCCATTGTGCGTGATCCAGGGCAGGTCGTGTTCCCCCTCTGTGGAGTTAGGTTCAGTTAGGGCAGGTTGTCAGCGTGACTTGTTCAGAGGTCATATCAGAGGTGGTCTTACAGACCTGGAGATCAGATTCAGCTATTTAGCCACAGAGCAGGGACATACTGGGATGTAGCCGCCTCTGGATGCTGCACAAGCTGGTATCAGCTCTAGAGCTGGGAGGCGCTTTCAGCTCTGATCCCATTTAGTTCATCACCTCTCAGCCAAGCCTGCTCAAGGAGGGGATCAGGAAGCGTCCATTTATGGAGTGGGTTCCTGGCTGCTAGGAACTACAGAAAGACCCAGCAACTCAGGAAAACCAGTGACAGAACATGGAAACTGCTGCTGGATAATGAAGTGATGGCTCCATGAAAGAGATAAGGTGGTAGACTGTTGTGCATGGAAATATATAGATACATAGTGGCCAATAGTTTATAGTACTGAAGAATCAAATGAATCGCAATTTAGGAAAAAAATATCCAAAGACCAGCACAATAAGTTTGCTATTTCAACTATATATGTTAGACTATTAATGTACAGGGCAAATTTAAGAACATAAATGTGAACTGCAGTTGAAACTCTTTATGATGTTTACTATCAATTCAATCAAACAAACAGAGCCAGTCAGATTTATTTATTTTATTAGAAAATTTTGACTTTTCACAGAAATCCATAAAATCCATAAATGTTGGGGTTTCTGCAACTGAGAACCAAACATTTTCTACTGAAAACTGAAAAATTCCAACCAAACTCCCCCACAAAGGAAAAAAAATCAGTTTTTGGATAGATAGATAGATAGATAGATAGATAGATAGATAGATAGATAGATAGATAGATAGATAGATAGATGAGACCTTGCATAAAAATTTGCTTAACTGAAAACCCAAATTTTCTTTAAAAAGAGTTAAAGCAGAACATTATTGACCAGGGTGGGAAGTACTAATGTTGTCCAATGATACCATAATTTCAAATGCTGTCATTCTGTTACATCCATTTTTATTTCTGTTTCAAAGACATAACTGCAGGATGGCAGAACTAAATAAACAGCAGAGCTGACACCAAGGGAATATGAGCTGTACCTAATAGACATACTAGCAGCTTGAAACTCGGAGTCCTGGTTGAATCAGGCAGTCATAGCCTGTCTACCTGGACCCTTCCCAAGGACATGGAGGGCATATCTATAGCACAGTTGGGAGTGAGTTTCCCAACACAGCTAGGCAGACTTCATCAGCTCTGTGTTAAACATAGCGGAGTAGATGGGGGCAGCGCAGGCAGCAGCTCAGTCTCACCACTTCAGTGGAAACCCGGCTGGACTCTGAGGCTTCGTGGTCAGCTGATGTACATGCTACCTCTGGCATTTAGGATGTTCAGCGAGTCTGTCCTATTTCCCTAGAATGTGGGAACTGGGCTGTCTTGGAGTTCTAGTACTTTAGTTTTGTGCCCAAGTTTTTCCCCTGTTGTTTTACAGAGATGAGGGGCAATATTTGCTCAGTCTGTGGGTTTGGGTTGTAATTTATTCCAGTCTTCAATGAATTTGATCAAGTGACGCCTTGGGCCACATCCTCAGATGGTGGAAAGTGATGCAGCCCCCTAGCCTGTAAGGGCATTACACCAATTGACGGTAGTGAGATAACACACCTGGGTTATGGTCTGATTGCATGTGGTACTTGTAGCCATGTTGGTCCCAGGTTATTAGAGAGCCAAGGTGGGTGAGGTAATCTGTGTGGCTCGAAAGTTTGTCTCTCTCACCCCCAAAAGTTGGTACAATAACAGATATTACATCACCCTCCTTGTCTCACCAGTGCTTGGATTGTCGGAGGTGAGGAGCACTCACTGCTCCTAGTCAATTGAAGTGACAAGTGCTGTGCACCTTTGACACTCAGATCATGGGGTATTACTCGGAAGGAAATAAGGGTAATTTCCTCTGTTGCTCTAATCTTGACTGTTGCCCTTCTCCTTCTCTCCACAGCCATCACACAATGTGCTGAGGAAGAAAATGTTCAACCGAACCACTGTGACTGAGTTCCTTCTCCTGGCATTTTCTGATGTTAGGGAGCTGCAAATTTTGCATTTTGTGGTCTTTCTAATGATTTGCCTGGCAGGTCTGTGGGGACTCTTCTCATCATCACAGCCATAGCCTTTGACCACCATCTTCACACTCCCTTGTACTTCTTTCTGGTGAATCTGGCCATCCTAGACTTCGGCTCCATCTCTGTCACCATCCCCAAACCCATGTCCAATTCCTTCATGAACACCAGAGTGATTTCTTATTCTGGATGTGTCGCCCAAGTCTTGCTCTTCATGTTCCTTGGTTCAGCTGATCTCGGCATCCTGACTGTCATGGCGTATGATCGATATGTCGCCATCTGCCAACCACTGCACTATGAGAGAGTGATGAACAGGAGAGCTTGTGTCCAAATGGCAGCCAGTGCCTGGATCAGTGGCATTCTTTACTCTGCCCTGCACACTGGGAATACGTTTGTAATATCCTTCTATGGAGGTAACAGAGTGGATCAGTTCTTCTGTGACATTCCCCAGCTACTCAAGCTAGCTTGCTCTGACTCAGACCTCAATGACAGTGGGGTTATTGCCTTTAGTCAATGTTTAGTCTTAAGCTGCTTTGTTTTAATAATTGTGTCGTATATTCGGATCTTCAAAACTGTGCTGAGAATCCCCTCTGAGCATGGCCGGCATAAAGCCTTCTCCACCTGCCTTCCTCACATTACAGTTGTCTCTTTGTTTATTTTCTCTGAAAATAAACAAAGAGACTACTCCAGCCGAATATCACGTCTGGATCTCTTGGTGGGTGTTTTCTATTCCGTGGTGCCTCCAGTGATGAATCCAATCATCTACAGCATGAGGAACAAGGAGATCAAAGCTGCCCTGAGGAAATTGATTGGACAGAGGTTATTCATGATCAATAAAATGTTCATCTTTCTCCTTTGCTTTTAATTTCCTTCTGTGCTTCCAGGGGTGCTGGAATAATTTTTATAGTGGGGGTGCTGAGAGCCATTGAACCAAACTTTATAAACCCTGCATATAATAGAAACTACTTCAAGCCAGGAGGTGCTGCAGCACCCCTCACACCCTTAGTTCCACTGCCCATGTGTGTTTCTTTACAAATAAATCAACTGATGACATTTTTGTCTCCATGAGCACATGATTTGCCATCTCCTTATACACAAAGGGGAATTTGCATGGGGAAAATGAAAACACCACTCGAGTCAGTGGAGCTACCATAAATTTGTACCAGTGTGATTAATATCAGCATCTATTTGTCTGTCTGTCTGTTTTTCTATCACAAGATTGTATACTGCCACCCATCACCATGCTATCTGAGCACCTTCTGTATAAAACTGGTAGCCATATCAAAGTCCTTAGTGGATTTCATGGAGTTCCTGACTCTTCTTTTTAGGGGTACAAAATTGGATTGCAGTATCAGTGCAATAACTGTTGTTTTTTTGCTTCTGTTCCTGATTTTTAGTTCATATTTTTTTTACCTAAACGATAGGTGGGTTTATTTCTTTCATTGTTCCATTGTTTTTAAGGTGAGACTGACTGGAGAGATGGTAAGTGTTCATTGAGATGGCATTGTCAATGTTTTGTTACCTATTGTTGGTGCCCCTACTTCACCTCTTTGATGGGGTTTTCTGCGCAAGCTGCAAATTTTCCTTCTACAACGATAAAGGTGTGACAAGTGTCTGCATGGTTTAGTTCCTATTGAAATAATTATATGAATAGAGCTGGGGTTTTACTGTGTTATTAACGATGTGTTAGGGAACCAAGACCCTTAGGTAGACATCTTTTTATAATTGTAACTTAAATAAATAAATCTATGCTGTGTCATTCGCGCTATAGTGGGAAAGAGATGTTTGTTTGTTTGTTTGTTTGTTTGTTTGTTTGTTTGTTTGTTTGTTTGTTTGTTTGTTTGTTTGTTTCAGAGGAAGCTGTGGAGTATTTCTATGCATATCCTCCAGGAGGCTCCCTACTCCCTGAAATTGTTCTACTCTTTATCTCTGGATCAGAGATCACAGCTGGGGGTCCCTGGCTTGAATGGGAGCTTCAGCTCTCCACTCTGCAGCCTGGAATTCCCAAGAACCCTGGCTCAGGACAGGGCTCTGAGGGCTTCCAGATTCCATGCCATGGAGCTGGGAGCCTGGAATCTCAGTGTCCACAGCTCTGGGCTAACCTTGCTATGCAGACTGTCCTGGGCCAGGAACCCAAAGGCTTCCATATTCCCAGACCAACTGGCTCCTTGGAATCAATGCTGAGAGGGGAAGCCTAGGGAGCCAGGGTTCCCAAGAGACTGGAAGCCCTGGGGTACCCAATCTGGGACAGTTGCATGGCTGGCCAGACCCTGAGCAGCAGCCCCTAAGCCCATTCCCTAGGCCCATTCCTGCAGCCATTGCTCAGACACCACTGCCAATGACTGTTGCCAGAACCATGATCAACGGCTGCAGGATCGGGCCCTGATATCCCAAATTCAGCCCTGAACAAGCACAGCTTCTCCAAGATGGAGCAACAGTAGGGGTTGAAAAACTATTTAAGATCCCTGCAATAGGCAGAAAAGGGGCTCTGGGTCCTCAGTGCAGGACACTGTGTCCCCAATCACATGGTTTTTGTCAGCAGGACTCTAGGGGCACAGCATAAGCCCCAGAGCTCTGTGCCCTGCAGGGGGGTTTGCTGAGCAATGCCCCCCCACCCCAGGTGGAGCATCCATTTCTAAGAAGCTGCTTCTAAAATTCTTGAGTTCGATTCTCCAATAGGCCACCAGCCTTGGTGGACACTGACCTGAGGAACCTCCAATGAGATCCTCAGTTTCCTGTCCCAGGCCAGGAGGTGGCAGTGGTGTCTGGTTATTGTTCAGCATGGGTCTTAATTTATGGAAGGTTTATCAGGAGCATGGTCCAAGCACAGGACTTAGAACCAGAACAGAGTTGTAATCAGACTCCTCTCTACCCAGGGCTATAGGCTGTTTAGCCCATTCCTGGCCATGTGTGAGGCATCTCCTGTTGGACATCTCTATGACGTAGCTCCATCACCTACACAAGGACATGGCACACTGAGGACCATCCAACAGCTCCCATCCTGTGGCCACCTCCAGGATGGATGATGAGCCGTAGACATGCCATAGAAGGAGAGGAGAGGGTGGCGGTCCACATGGAGAAACTGTTGGATCTTCAGTCTCCAACTTGGCCCTATCCCCCCCTCCACACACAAAATAGTCTTTCAAAAGACACCCCTAATCCCAACTAAAGAGACTAAACTCTGACAGGCCAAATCCTCAGCTGGTATAAATCAGCCACAGCACAACTTAAATCAAAGGGCCAGGCCATCATTTGGCATAATTTAGCCCTAGCTACTCTGAAATCAATGGAACTGTATTAATTTATACCAGCTCAGGAAATGACGGTTCTTTTTTAGTGTTTGTCTCTGGCTACCTCTTAGTGATCAATTTCAAGCAGCCAGGGCAGCCTGGGCTGTGAGTTCCTCTGGTGGCTGCATTCCAAGAGCTGCTGATCCAATGCAGGGGAAAAAAAACTCTATTCTCCCAAAACTAATTATGCAGCATGAATGAAAGAACAGGCTATTCCAGGCCAGTGGAGCTTTTGGTGCTCTGAGCTATTATAGATCACCTGTCTGTGCTATAAATATATATTTGATTTGGCAAATATCTTGGGACACTCTTTGGGCCTCAGCCTTGCCTTGTTTTTAGCCAAGGGTCCTTCCAGAGATGTTGCCACTGTGTAAGATCCAGGCTGGGTTGTGTTCTCCCTCTGTGGGGCCAGTTAGAGTATATTGTCAGGGTGGTTTGTTCAGAGGTGAGATCATTGTTGGGCTCACAACCCTGGAGACATTATTCAACTATTTAGCCCCAGAGCAGGGACTTCCTGGGTTGTAGCCATGTCAAGCTGTACAGCTGGGAGGGACTTTCAGTCCCTGATCCTATTTAATCCTTCACCTCTCAGCCAAGCCTGCCCCAAGAGCGTAGCAGAAAGTGCTCATCTGTGGCATGGATCCCTGTCTGCTTGGAACTGCAAGGAGACTCATCAACTCAGAAATCCAGGGACAGAATATGAAAATCAGTGCAGGATAATGCAGTGTTAGGTTTCTAAGAGAGATATATCGATAGTGGCCAATAATTTCTAGCACTGCAGGATCAAATGCTTTGCAAGTTGGAAAAATCTATCAAAAAAACAACACAGTAAGTTTGCTATTGTCTTTTTTTCTTCATTAGAAAATGTTGTCTTTTCTTAGAAATCCCCCAAATTTCCAAATTTTGGAATTTTTGCAACAGAGAACCAATCGTTCTCTGCTGAAAACTGAAAAATTCCAACCAAAATCTTCCCACCCCAAAAATCAGCTTTTAAATAGATACATAGATATATAGATACATAGATAGATACATAGATGAGACCTTGCATAAAAATTTGTTTAACTGAAAACACAAATTTTCTTTAAAAAAGGTTAAATCAGAATATTATTGACCAGGATGAAAAGTACTAATGTTGTCCAGTGATACCATAATTTCAAATGCTGTCATTCTGTTATATCCATTCTTATTTCTATTTCAAAGATATAACTGCAGGATGATAGAACTGAATAAACAGCAGAGCTGATACCCAGGGAATATGGGCTGTACCTAACAGACATGCTTGAACGTTGAAACTCAGAGTCTGGGTTGAATCGAGCAGTGGCAGACTGTCTATCTGGACTTTGCCCAAGGACACTAAGGGCATATCCACACCACATGCTTCCAAACTCAGGTAGACAGACTTCACTAGCTCATAGCAGAGTAGATGGGGCCAGCACAGGGAGCAGCTCAGTCTAGCCACCTCAATATGAGCCTGCCTAAAGTCTGTGGGTTCGTAGTTGGCTGAAGCCTGAGTTGGTGCCCAGGCTACCTCTGGCTACATGGGTATGTTTTGTGCAGTAACTTGAGCAGAGCTAGCCCATGTTCATCTACTGGAGCTGGGAAGGTATTTCCCTCTCCTGCATAGATGGACCACTAGGAGGTCAATGGGACAGGAACCCAGACCTCCTGGTCTATCACCATATCCCACGTGCAACACTGCTGCCAGCTGAGCACAGAGTCTGTAAATGGGTTCACAGTGCAAATACATGATAAAACACATCCCAACCCTCAAACAGCTCATAAAAGAAAAGTCAGAGAAAGGGAGAGAGGGGAAATGGAGCCATGGAGAGAGGAAGTGACTGTCCCTAGGTCACACAGCAGGTCACTTGCAGAGACAAGAACAAAAGCCAAGTCTCCTGACTGCCTCTGACCCACACAGACCAGATATAAAGTCACAGAGGGAAACGACACAACCTAGCAGTAACTGTGCAATGCTTCTAGCCCATCTTTACTCAGAGATGGGATTGCTGCAGGGATTGATGCCGTTAATCAATTTGTAACCAAGTGGCAGGTCATTTATAAACAGAGGTTGGGGAGGAATTGTTACAGACAACTAGCACTTAGAACACTCAGCGAGTCTGTCATACTTCCATAGAAAGTGGGAATTGGGCTGTCTTGGAGTTCTGATACTTTAGTTTCATGCCAAAGTTTTCCTCTGTTGATTGACAGAATTGAGGGGTTATATTTTCTCAATCTGTGGATTTTTTTTTGCAATTTGTTCCGGTCTTTAATGCATTTGTTCAAGTGATATCTTGGGCCAGATCCCCAGATGATGTAAAATGATGTAGTCCCATGGATTTTATGGGAGTTATGCTAATTGACACCAGTGTGATAACACACCTGAGTAGTGGTCTGATTGTATGCAGTACTTGTAGTCATGTTGGTCCCAGAATATTAAATAGACGAGGTAGATGAGGTA
The DNA here is from genome assembly GCF_007399415.2 of Gopherus evgoodei. Classification (NCBI taxonomy): domain Eukaryota; kingdom Metazoa; phylum Chordata; order Testudines; family Testudinidae; genus Gopherus; species Gopherus evgoodei. The sequence continues at coordinate 1,181,340 of NW_022060066.1, read as the reverse complement.
GTATGTGAGGCTCGAAAGTTTGTCTGTCTCACCCATGGAAGCTGATACAATAACAGCTATTACCTCACTGACCTTCTCTCCCTAGTGCTCTGATCATCAGCAGTGAGGAGCACTCACTGCTCCTAGTCAATGGAAGGATAGGAGGAGTGCTGTGCACATTTCACAGTAGATCATGGGACATTACTCAGAAGGTAATCAAGTCCATTCTCTCTGACCATTAAATCCTGAGTATGTACCTTCTTCTTCCCTCCACAGCCATCACACAATGTGCTGAGGAAGAAAATGTTCAACCGAACCACTGTGACCGAGTTCCTTCTCCTGGGTTTCTCTGACATTCGGGAGCTGCAGATTTTGCACTTTGTGGTGTTTCTAATGATTTATCTGGCAGGCCTGCTGGGGAATCTTCTCATCATCACAGCCATAGCCCTCAACCACTATCTTCACACCCCCATGTACTTCTTCCTGGTGAATCTGGCCATCGGAGACCTTGGCTCCATTTCTGTCACCATCCCCAAATCCATGGTCAATTCTCTCATGAACACCAGAGTGATTTCTTATTCTGGATGTGTCGCCCAAATCTTTCTCTTCATGTTCCTTGGTTTGGCTGATCTCGGCATCCTCACTGTCATGGCATATGATCGATATGTCGCCATCTGCCAACCACTGCACTATGAGAGAGTGATGAACAGGAGAGCTTGTGTCCAAATGGCAGCCATTGCTTGGATCAGTGGTATTTTTTACTCTGCCCTGCACACTGGGAACACATTTGCATTATCCTTATGTGGAGGAAATGTGGTGGATCAGTTTTTCTGTGCCATCCCCCAGCTACTCAAGCTTGCCTGCTCTGACTCAGAGCTCAATGAAACTGGGGTTATTGTCTTCAGTGCATGCTTAGCTTTAAGTTGCTTTGTTTTAATAATTGTGTCATATGTTCAGATCTTCAGATCAGTGCTAAGAATCCCCACTGAGCAGGGCCGGCAAAAAGCCTTCTCCACCTGCCTGCCTCACATCACTGTTGTCTCTTTGTATGTTTCCACTGGCATCATTGCCTACCTGAAACCCAACTCCAGGTCCATATCACATTTGGATCTCATGGTGGATGTTTTCTATTCCATGATACCTCCAATGCTGAATCCAATCATCTACAGCATGAGGAACAAGGAGATCAAAGCTGCCCTGAGGAAACTGATTGGATGGAGTTTATTTAAAACAAACAAAAAGTCCATCTTTCTATTTTGATTTTAACTTCCTTCTATGTTTCCTTATAAATATAATCAAATGATGATATAATTGACTCCATGAGAACATGGTTTGTCATCTCTTTATGCAAAAAGGGGAAATTAGAGTGGCAAAAATGAAAACATGACTCAGGTAAATGGATTTAATGTAAATACATATCAATGTAAATAATATCATTATCTATCTGTTTGCCTGTATATCTGTCTATCACAGGATTGTGTACTGCCACCCTTCACCATGCTATGTTAGCACCTTCTTCATAAAATCATTAGCCATATCAAAGTCCTTAGTGGACCTCAGGGAGTGTCTGTCTCTTCTTTTTTGGAGTAAAAATTGGATTGCAGTATCAGTTCAGTAGCTGTTTATTTTTTGTCTCCATCTCTGTTTTTTAGTTTTTCTTGGGTTGATTTCTTTCTTTGTTAAGTGTTTTTAAGGTGGGAATGACTGGGTAGATGGTAAGTGTTCACTTAGATGGCATTGTTGATGTTTTGTTACCTATCGGGGGTGTCCAAATGTCATCTGTTTGATGGGGTTTTCTGAGCGAGCTGAAAGTTTTCTTTCCACAATGTTAAAGGTGTGCACAAGAAGTGTCTACATGGTTGACTTTCGGTTGAAACAATTATATGAATAGGACTGGGATATCATCGTACTTTTAATGATGTGTTAGGGAACCAAGAACCTTAGGTAAACATTGTTTCATTATTGTAACCCTAAATAAATCAATGTTGTGTCATTCGTGCCATGGTGGGAAAGGGTTGTTTGTTTGTTTGCTTGTTAGTTTGTTTGTTGAAGAGGAAGCTGTGGAGTATTTCTTAAAGACAATCAGACAGGATAATGAGGCCAATTTTGATCGTTTTTAAATCACTGGGATTTAGCCACTCACTTCAAATGGATCAGGATTTGGCCAATGGCCAACACACACAAAGATCCAAGAATGGGTAATGATGACCAGGAGAATGTGAGTGCAACAGAGATGCATGGGTGAATTCCCCATCTCAGGTTGCAGAGGAGTATCTGTGTTAGTCTGTATTGTCAAAACCAATGAGGAGTTCTTGTGACACCTTAGAGATAAACAAATTTATTTAGGCATTAGCTTTCATGGGCTGAAACACACTTCATCAGATGCATGGAATGAAAAATACAGTAGGCAGGTATAAATATACAGCCTACTGTATTTTTCACTTCATGCACCTGATGAGGTGGGTTATAGCCCATGAAAGCTAATATCCAAATAAACGTGTTAGTCTCAAACGTGCCACAAGGACTCCTCTGTGTTTTCCACATCTCAGCTAAGCCTTTGCTAATGCAGAGTGGCTCCATCAACATTGCTGGTTTGATACTGGCCCAAAGACACAAGGCTAAATTCAATAGTGACATAAACACTGGCGTATGCAGTGTTGTTGCAGCCATGTTGGTCACCGCATATTTGAGAGACATGATGGGTGAGGTAATATTTATTTGACCAAGTTCTGCAGGGGAGAGAGACAAGCTTTAAAATGTATACAGAGCTCTTCTTCAGGTCTGGAGATAAGCTCTGCATAAGGGCCACCTTCTCTAAAAAATAGTGGTATGAGTAATTTGTCTGGTATCATATGCACTGACCTGGCATTTCATGCATCATCCATTGTAAAACTACTCACATTAAAGCTAAGAAAGGATCTCACAAAGCAGTCCTATTACACTGCTCTACAGCCAAAATGCTTCTGAAATAAATGTAGTCCAACTTTACTAATTCTGGGTCACTGAGAACAAAAATGATGCTTAAAATTATTGATTGGCTCTAGTTTTCAAGATACGCTATTGGGTCAGTATATACAACCCTTGACTTGGGAATGGCGGAGGATAAGTGAGTTATAAAAGGAAGGGATCTCAATTTAAACCAAAAATGACTAAAATACATCTTTGACTGGATCTATGAATAAATCTATGACTGGGTTTGGACAGTACTTGCTTTTTAGGCAAAACAATGAATGATGCAATCTGAAGCTGGTATTGCATCATACATGATATGAATTGCATCATGTTATTCCTAGAAGTCATGGATGATGCAATCATAACAAAGCTTACATCACTCTGCTGAACAAATTGCCCTATATCAGCTCTAGAAATCATACAGTGTGGTGCTCTCTTATTTGTCAGTGTTTGATTTTGCACAGGGACACATTTCTGATTAGCCAAAGTGAGCAGAGATGCCTCGTACTTGTGTGAACAGTGCAGATAACTTCTGCTATGTTTGTAGTGAAGTGACTTTTGCATCACAAAAGCGCAGTATAACCACTCTGGTTAAGAAAGCCTATCACCTTTATTTTGGATGCAAAATTGGAGATCAGGACAAGAGGTGGACCCCACACATACGCTGCAACACTTGTGCAACAAATCTTCGCCAGTGGTTGAACAGGAAAAGGAAATCTATGCCTTTTGCAGTGCCAATGATTTGGAGAGAGCCAACAGATCAGACCAGCAATTGTTAGTTCTGCATGGTACCTCCTGTTGGGAAAGGTGTGTCAAAGAAGAAAAAGTGGACTGTGCCTTATCCAAACATTCCATCAGCTATACGCCCAGTACCCCACGGAGAAGGACTGCACCAGAATCATTCTCACTTGAGTCAGATGAGGAAGAGGAAGAGGATGAAACTTCTGGTCCTGAACCATCAATGTCACAGGACCCACATTTTCTCCCATCCTTCTCCTCTGAACCACACCTCCTAACACAAGGTGAACTGAATTACCTTGTCAGGGATTTGGAACTACCCAAGAGTAAGGCAGAGCTGTTGGGCTCCAGACTACAGCAGTGGAATCTCCTGGCAGGCTATCAGGGCAAATGGAGCCCATCAATGCTTGCAGACTATTGCTGGACAGTGACAAGAGATGCTCCATTTAAGGAATACAAGAGGCAAACCAAGAAGCGCCGAGTAGACACTGAATAGGACTAACTATGTACATACTAGTTTTTTGCCTTTTGTTTCATAATAAATTTTATTTATATAACCCTTTTGCTGATTTTTAGTGTGTTACATAAACAGGACAGGTGAAATATTATCATGTAAAGCAACCATAAACACACGAAAAGATCTAGGTACAATTTATGATTAAAACTCTACTACCTACACAATATACATAGACATAAAATGTAAAAACTTAAATATCTCAGAAACACTAGCCAATCAGTTGTTTTAATTGTCATATTTGAATTCAGCACATCAAAATACATAATAAATAGCACATTTTATCTCTGAAGCAGAGAAATTCTCAAAAATTGTAGACCAGTGTTATTAGTATTAGAATCCCATCTCTGTGCGTGGATATATACAATTCATATATAAGGGACAAAGGCATAGTATGTGATTTGAGAGATAGATCGATAGATCAATCAATAGATAGATAAAACCAACTATTGTGACTGATTTCCTCTTCGTATCTGTCTATAAATATTCAACATTAAACATTATTTACCAAAGGCCGTTATACCCCTTCTGGGCTCCTAACTCCCTCTGATGGATTCTGTTCCTGTTCTGCAGTGCAGTTCACTCAAGCCAGGCCTCTCCTCTGGCTGCTCTGGAGAGCTTCTTCAAAAGTTCTGTCTGGCCCTGGGTCTCCTCTCTGCATTCCCTGCAGGAGGCTCCTTACTCCCTGACTTTCTTCTACTCTTTATCCCTGGAACAGAGATCACAGCTCAGGGTCCCTGGCTAGAATGGGAGCTCGACTCTTAGCTCTTCATCCTGGAAGCCCCAAGAACCTTAGCTCAAGACATTTCCAGAAGTTGCGATCTTTAGAAACATGAAAATGCAGCGTCTCTCCTCTCCCCTCCCCTATCCTATCTTCATTTAGACACAAAGAGAACCATAATCTGTTGAGACAACTGAGCGAACCATCGCTGGTTCATTGACAGTGGAATGCCTTCTGAACCCACAGGCCAAGTCTGTGAAACTTCAGGATGTGGCCTATGGCCTACCCATTCTCCAAAGCTTTCCTTGAAGCCATGAATACAGGACATGTTACTACTAGGAAAAATTATATGGAAGGAGAATATTATGGTTGGTGAATGAGGCATGTTCTCATTATCACTGAAAAGGGAAGAAGGTTAGTGTTGGTTGGGGGAATTGTGTAGATTGTAAATGGTAGGAGGGGAAAGATAGGTGGCGGAGGGAACGTCTGTGATTTTTGGAAGGTGGAGAAGTGTAGGGGTAGTGAAGGGCAGAGAAAACTGTGGCTGGTTGAAGAAGGAGAATGTGCTAGCTCATTGGTGGAGAAAAATTTGCCATTTGCTTAATGGGGGAAAATTACAGTTAGTTAATGGAAAATTGTTTGCTTAAGGAATGAGAATGTTATGCTCGATAAATTGCTTAGGATTTGGTGGACCAAGTCACTGTATTTTACATGTGTTCTTACCATACTGGGCACAGACCAACAGTTTGGGCTCTCTTATCAGTCAAGATAGACAAGAAATGCAAATATTGCCGTGACTTGATCCTATGGCTCACACCACAAGGCTATATCTATGTAAGAGATTATCCAGTTGGATGGGTCCCATTCCTGCAGCCATTGCTCAGACTGCACTGCCACTGACTGCTGCCAGAATGCTTAGTAAGGGCTGAAGGACCTGGCCCTGGCATCCCAAATTCAGCCCCCAAAAAAGCACACCTTCTTCAACGTAGAGCAACAGCAGGGGCTGAAAAATGCTTCCAGATCCCTGAAGTCTGCAGAGAAAGGGCTCTGGTTCCTCAGTGCAGGACAGTGTGTCCCAGATCACATGGTCTTTGTTAGCAGATGGAACAAAAGCCTCGTTAGGCAAAGCTCTGTGCACTGAACATAAGAATGTAAGAACGGCCATATTTTGTCAGACCAAAGGTCCATCTAGTCCACAGTCCTATGTTCCAACAGTGGCCAATACCTGGTGCCCAAGAGGGAATGAACAGAACAGTTAATCATCAAGAGAGCCATCCCGTTGCCCATTCCCAGCTTCTGGCAAACAGAGGCTAGGCACACCATCCATGCCCATTCTGGCTAACAGCCATTGAGGGGCCCATCCTTCTTGAACTTATTTAGCTCTTTTTTGAACCCTGTTATAATCTTGGCCTTCACAACATCCTCTGGCAAGAAGTTCCACAGGTTCACTGTGCACTGTGTGAAAAAAATAGTTCCTTTTGTTTGTTTTAAATCTGCTGCCTATTAATTTCATTTTGTGACCTCTAGTTCTTGTTTTATGGGAAGGAGTAAATAACACTTCCTTATTTACTTTCCCCACACCAGTCCTTATTTTATATACTTCTATCATATTCCCCCATGAGTCACTGGAGGGTGATTTGCTGAGCAACCCCCCTCCCCTGTCCTTAGTGGAGAAGCCATCCTGGAGAAGCTGCTTCCCAAATGTTTGAGTTGGATTCTCCAACAGGACACCTTGGAAGACAGGGTGATGAGCCCTAGACAGATCTTAGAGGAGAGGACGGTGGTATTCAGGGGAAACTGTTTTAGCTTCAGTCTATGACAACACCCTATCCCCATCCACACACATAATGGGCTTTCAAGAGATACCCTCAATCCCAAATAAACAAAGTAAACTCTGACAGGCTAGGCCCTCAGTTGGTGTAAATTGGCCATATCTTGATTGAAATCAAAGGGCCAGGTCATCTGTTGGTGTAAATAGCCCTAGCTACTTTGAAATCAATGGAACTGCATCAATTCACACCAGCTCAAGACATGACCTTTCATTTTTCATGCTTGCCTCTGGGTAGATCTTAGTGTCTGACTTTGAACATCCTGGGTAGCCTGAGTTGTGGGTTCTTCTGGTGGCTGCCTCCAAAGAGCTGCTGATGCAATGCAGGGGGAAAATTTTCTGCTGCCCCAGTGGTAATCATGTGGAGTTAATGAAGGAACAGGTTATTCCAGGCCAGCTAAACTTCTGGTGCTGCTAGTTTCTTAGCTATTGTATGTCACATGCCTGTGCTATAAATATACATTTAACCTTAGCCAAATCTGCCTTGTTTTTTTAGCCAAGGGTCCTTTCAGGGATGTTACCGTTGTGTGAGGTCCAGGGCAGTGCTGTTCCCCCTCTGTGGGGTTAGGATTGACTTGGACAGGTTGTCCAGGTGGTTTGTTCCTGATGTCACATCAGAACTGGGCTCACAGCCCTGGAGACTAGATGCAGCTATTTAGCCCCAGAGCAGGGGTATACTGAGCTGTGATGGTGTTTGATGCCTGCATAACCCAGGAGCAGTTCTAGATCTTCAGGAGTTTTCAGTCCCTCATCACATTTAGTCCATCACCTCTTGGCCAAGCCTGCCTGAGGAGGGGAACAGGGAGCACCCATCTGTGGAGTGGTTCCCTGTCTGCAGAGAGACCAGCGACTCAGGAAATCCATCTTTGGACGTGGAAACCACTGCTGGATAATGCAGTGATGTTTACATGAGAGAGAGAAGGTGATAGACTGTTGTGCATGGACATATATAGATAGATAGATAGTGGCCAAATTTTCTACTACTGGAGGATCAAATGCATCACAAATTGGGAAAAATTATCCGAAGACCAATGCAGTAAGTTTGCTATTTCAATTAAATATATTAGAGTATTAACATACAGGGCAAATTTAAGAACCTAAATCTGACTTCCAATTTTAACTCTTTATGATTTTTACTATCTATTTAATCAAACAAGTAGGGACAGTCAGATTTTTTTTCTTTCCTTTTTGTTAGTAAATATTGGTTTTTCATACAAGTCCCCCAAATCCTCAAACTGGATTTGGCAACAGAGAACCAAACATTTTCTGCTGAAAACTGCTGAAAACTGGAAAAGTCTATCCCCCCCCCCCTTCACAAAAGGAAAAAAATGGCCTTTGGATAGATAGATAGATAGATAGATAGATAGATAGATAGATAGATAGATAGATAGATAGATAGATAGATAGATTTAACTGAAAACCAATTTTTTCTTTTAAAATAGTTTAACAAGTATATTTTTCACCAGCTGTATTTGGAAATTATCTTTCAGGCAGGATAGGAAGCAGTAATATTGTCCAATGATACCATAATTTCAAAAACCATCATCCTGTCCTATCCATTTTTATTTCTGTGTCAAAGATATAGCAGCAGGATAGCAGAACTTAGTAAACAGCAGAGTTGACAGCCTAGGGAATATGGGCTGTACCTAACAGGCATACTAGCACTTTAATAATAGGAGAGATATACCAATCTCCTATAACTGGAAGTAACCTTGAAAGGTCATTGAGTCCAGCCCCCTGCCTTCACTAGCAGAACCAGCTCTTGCCCCAGATCCTTAAGTGGCCACACTAAGGATTAAATTCACACCCCTGAGTTTAGCAGGTCAATGCTCAAACCACTGAGCTATCCCTCATCTCTTACTTTGAAACTCAGAGTCAGGATTCAGTCAAGAGGGTGCAGCCTATCTGTCTGGACCCTGCCCAAGGACATTAAGAGCACATCTACACTGCAGATAGGATTGTGCTTCCCAGCTCAGGTAGGCAGAGTTCACTAGCTATGCTTTAAAAATAACAGAGTAAATGCCGGCAGCACAGGGAATGGCTTAGTCTAGCCATCTCATAAGAACGGTCATACTGGGTCAGACCAAAGGTCCATCTAGCCCAGTATCCTGTCTTCCAACAGTGGCCAGTGCCATGCGCCCCAGAGGGAATGAACAGAACAAGTTACTATCAAGTGATCCATGCCCTGTCACCCATTCCCACTTCTGGCAAACAGAGACTAAGGACACCATCCCTGTCCATCTTGGCTAATAGCCATTGATAGACCTATCCTCCATGAATTTATCTAATTCTTTTTGAACCCTAGTACAAACCCGGCTGAACTCCATGGTTACATAGACAGATGGAGCCTGAGCTGCTGACCAGGCTACCTCAGGGCTACATGGGTAAGTTTTCTACAGTAACTTCAGCAGAGCTACCCTATATCTGTTTACTGGAGCTGGGAAGATGCTCCTCGCTGCAGCATTGATGGACCTCAGGAGGTCAACGGGACAGGAATCCAGACCTCCTGGTCTATCACCATATCCTGTGTGCAACAGTGCTGCCAGCTGAGCACCAAGCCTGTAAATGAGTGCACTGAGGATCCAAATGATAAGACACAGCTCATCTCCCACAGAGTTCATAAAAGACCCGGCAGACAAAGGGAGGGAGAGGAAACAGAGGCTCGGGGAGGAGAAGTGACCAGCCCAAGGTCACACAGCAAGCCACTGGCAGAGATAAGATCACAACTCAGGTCTTTTGACGATTGCTGCCCCACTCAGGCCAGACATAAAGTCACTGAGCGATGCTACTAGCCCCTCGACACCCAGAGATGGGAGTGAAGTTGGGATTAGTACCATCAGTCAATTTGTAACCAGGTATCAGGTCATCTATATACAGATCTTGGGAAGGAATCATTACACACAAGCTTATAATTTCGATGCTCAGAGATTCTGTCATATTTCCCTGGTGGAAATCAGGTGGTCTTGGAGTTCTAGTACTTTAGTTTCATGCTCAAGTTTTTCCTCTGTTGTTTGACAGAGCTGAGGGACCATCTTTGCTAGATCTGTGGGCTTGGATTGTAATTTGTTCAACTGGCATCTTAGGCCAGATACTCACATGGTGTATATACTCACATGGTGTATATTAGGGTGACAAGACAGCAAGTGTGAAAAATTGGGACAGATGGTATGTGTGTGGGGGAAGGGGGGTCACCATCCCCAAATCCATGGTCAATTCTCTCATGAACACCAGAGTGATTTCTTATTCTGGATGTCACCCAAGTCTTTCTCTTCATGTTCCTTGGTTCAGCTGATCTCGGCATCCTCACTGTCATGGCGTATCACCGATATGTCACCATCTGTCAACCACTGCACTATGAGAGAGTGATGAATAGGAGAGTTTGTGTCCAAATGGCAGCCAGTGACTGGATCAGTGGTATTCTTTACTCTGCCCTGCACTCTGGGAACACATTTGCATTATCCTTATGTGGAAGTAACAGAGTGGATCAGTTCTTCTGTGACATCCCCCAGCTACTCAAGCTTGCTTGCTCTGACTCAGACCTGGATGAAACTGGGGTTATTGTCTTCAATGCATGCTTAGCTTTAAACTGCTTTGTTTTAATAATTGTGTCATATGTTCAGAACTTCAGATCAGTGCTAAGAATCACCACTGAGCAGGGCCGGCAAAAAGTCTTCTCCATCTGCCTGCCTCACATCACTGTTGTCTCTTTGTATGTTTCCACTGGCATCATTGCCTACCTGAAACCCAACTCCAGGTCCATATCACATCTGGATCTCATGGTGGATGTTTTCTATTCCATGGTACCTCCAGTGCTGAAACCAATCATCTACAGCATGAGGAACAAGGAGAACAAAGTTGCCCTGAGGAAATTGATTGGATGGAGGTTATTCATAACAAATAAAATGCCAATTTTTCTCTTTTGTTTTTAAGTTCCTTCTATGTTTCCTTAGAAATAAACTGTTAAAATAAATAAATAGATGTCATCTTTTGAGGGTGTCCATTTTTCATCTCTTTGATGAGGTTTTGTGAACAAGCCGAACATTTTCTTTCCACAATGATAAAGGGATGCAGATGAGATATCTGCATGGTTGATGTCCTGCTGAAATAATTTTACAAATAAGGATGGGATATCAACATCACTGGTTTAATACTGACCGGGCTCTGGCCCAAAGACACTAAACACTTAACATTGGTTTAAGTAGTGTTGTTGAAGCCATGTCGGTCCCAGGATATCAGAGAGACAAGATGGGTGAAGTAATATATTTTATTGGATCAACTTCTGCAAGTGAGGGAGACAAGCTTTCAAACTTATACAGAGCTTTTCTTCAGATCTGAAGATGAGCTCTATGTAAGTGTGAAAACTTGTCTCTCTCACCAACAAAGTTGCTCCACCTTCTCTCTCTAATAAATACTTCTGTGTGTTATTTGTCTGGTGTCATATTATAATATTGGTGCAAGTGGAAAAGTTTCATCACTTGCACTAACCCAGCATTTCATGCACCATCCAGTTTAAATCTATTCACACTCAAGCTGAGACAGGGTCTCACAAACTGGCCTATTATTAATCTTCAAATACCATCTTTTTGCATGGTTATGTACACTGCATATGATGTGCAGAAGCATAGTATGTGATGCAAGAGACAGGGCAAGAAATAGTCCTTACACAGAACTATATAGCTATCACTTGATTCTATACGTACACACACACACACACACACACACACACACACACACACACACACACACACACACACACACACACACACACACACACACACGATTCCACTGGGTTTCTGGTTGTGGATAATAAGTGTATCCCAGCAGTCCGTACTGAGACACACATCCCTTCTGGCTGGTCAGTGTGTCCCACTGAGTATCCTAGGGGCCTCCTTGCCTAATGCACTGGCTTTTGTGGATCGTATTCCTAGGTGTCTGTCTCTCCCTGTTCATTGTATAGGGATCCTGGGGGCCTAACACAGGCTTTGTGGAACCCAGTGCTTGTAGAGTAACTAAGGGCCACATTTTAAAGGTATGGAGGAGACTTGTGGTGGTTTCTAGAAGTATGAATTTAGGGTTTTGAAAGTTTAGGGTCTCTGCCTATCTCAGTGGAGATAGGGACCATCTCACCTCTAGATCACATGGAACAATATGGTTGCAAGTGGGCATAAGACAAAAGGCCATTTCATTCACTGGATATCTGACAGTCCTTAGTAGCGGCACCTTTGAAAATGAAGTTGGCTGGAAAAGGCAACTGAAGGCTTTGTAACATGGGAATTGATTCAGATTTAACAAATTGCCCTGTAACAGGTTGGATCACAGAAACCCTCTTGGGAGCTGCCACCTGATGTGCCAAGACTACTTCTACCCCTGACTTCCCTGCCAGCTCAGGGCCCAGCATCCTGTCTTGCTGAGCCAGACACTCTCATCTGCTCCAACAAAGACCCAGGGGCTGAATTACTTGCCCCAAAACTGCAGGTTTACCTGAAAGCAGCTGACATAAGTGTTCCTGTCTTTAATGCTCAGATGCCCAACTCTCAGTGGGATCTAAACCCAAATTAATCCATTGTACCCTGTATAAAGCTTATACACACTAATCTCATAAATTGTTCACCTTCTATAACACTGATAGAGAGATATGCACAGTTGTTTGCTCCCCCAGGTATTAATACAAACTCGGAGTTAATTAATAAGTAAAAAGTGATTTTATTAAATACAAAAGTAGGATTGAAGTGGTTCCAAGTTGTAACAGACAGAACAAAGTAAGTCACCAAGCAAAATAAAATAAAATATGCTAATCTATGTCTAATCAAATGGAATACAATTAAGATCCTCACTAGTTCCAAAATGCTGCCTTTTACAGACTAATCTCCTTTTAGCCTTGGTCCAGCAACCACTCACATCAGTTTCTTTCCAGTATCCTGGGGTAGCCAACTGAAGACAAAATGAAGGGGTCTCCCAGGGGTCTAAATAGACTTTCTCTTCTGGGTGGAGACCCCCTCCTCACTCCTATGCAAAATCCAGCTCCAAGATGGAGTATTGGAGTCACCTGGGCAAGTCACATATCCATGCATGACTCACAGTTTTTACAGGTAGAATCCATTGTTTACATGCTACCTTGAACACCCTCAAGTAGACTTTTTATGTGGATTGGAGCATTCCAAGATCCATTGTCCTTTAAGTGTTTCTTGACTAGGTATCTAATTTCAACATTCCTTTCTTCAGGAACTGACCAAATACTCTACTAAGCTTATTTAGAAATCAAGCCAGTACACAGTCAACATTCATAGCATTTATATTTTCAAATATAAAAATGATACATGCATACTAATAGGATTAATACAGTCAGTAGATGATAACCTTTTAGATATGTTACATGGCATATGTAGTATAAAACGCATTCTAAACATATTTCCATAAAGCCTTATAGAAGGTACCGTCACAGGCCCCTCTCTTTACTATTGGCCAAACAAAACCACCAGAAACAAATATTCTCGATTTTTGGGGTGTTCAGCATCCAAGCTAGCATTCATTGCTGCTTTTATAGGGACCATTCCCCCTGTATGTACATCAATGTTTAATTAGAATCTCCTGATGCATTTGAGGTGGCCTGTATGAAACGGATTGAGGATCTCTGTGCAGTTCCCTGATGATATGTGTTCCCAATACACAAACATCAACCTTACTGGCAATATAACTCCACTTTTGTGTCTCATTGCTATAGAGAGGCACAGGGACATGAAGAAGAGAATCTTCTGTCATCTACAGCAACGGTTCCACTAGGGCAGGGTAAATGCCCTGTCATAAACAGATAGTTAAGGGTTAATGTCTCTTTTACCTGTAAAGGGTTAACAAGCTCAGTGAACCTGGCTGACACCTGACCAAAGAACCAATCTGGAGACAAGATACTTTCAAATCGGGGTGGAGGGAAGTCTTTGTTTTGGGCTGTTTTCTTTGTTCTGAGAGGGACCAAACATTTATACAGGCTCTCCAATCTTTCTGAAAAAGTATCTTCTATTCAATACTGTAAGTATAGCAGGCGGATTAGGCATTTGTTTGCTTTCTTTATTGCAAATGTGTATTTTGCTGGAAGGATTTTAACTCTGTTTGCTGTAACTTGTATACTTAGGCTGGGAGGGGGAGTCCCTCTGGTCTAGGTGAAGCTGAAAGACCCTGTAACATTTTCCATCTTGATTTGACAGAGCTAATTTTTTACTTTTTTTCTTTCTTTAATTAAAAGCTTTTTTTTAAAAAACCTGATTGATTTTTTATCTACTCTTGCGTAAGACCCCAGGGGACGGGGTCTAGACTCACTAGGGATTGGTGAGGGGAAAGGAGAGAAGGGGGGAGGGAACAGTTAATTTCTCTCTGTGTTAGGATCACTGTCTCTCTCTCAGAGAGAGTCTGAGAGGGGGAGAGAAGGGGGAGGAATGTGAATTTCCTCTCTGTTTTAAGATTCAAGGAGGTTGAATCACAGTGATCTCCCAGTGTAACCCAGGGAGGGGAAAATCTGAGAGGAAGGAAGGAGAGGGAATGGTTTATTTCCCTTTGTTTTAAGACCCAAGGGGTTTGGGTCTTGGGTTCCCCAGGGAACGTTTTGGGGGACAGGGAGTGTACCCAAACACTATATTTTGGGTTGGTGGCAGAGTGATAAAATCTAAGCTTGGAATTAAGCTTAGAAAGGAACAGGCAGGTCCCCACTTTCTGGACGCTAAAGTTCAAAGTGGGAAAGAGACCCAGACATGCCCATTTTCAGGGAATGATGAGTGAGGGAAGATTGCTCATCTCCAGGTTCTATGTGTTCTATTAAAAATGTAAGACTTCATGTCTTTGGGATAATGATTTGAACACTAAGGCCTAGTCCACACTACAGGGTTAGCTCGAAATAACCTGCCTTGTGTAGACCTAGCAGTAGAAGTGTCTTCGCTTAAATTTTGCTCCCGCCAGTATGAGTGGCTCTGTACACCAATTTAGTAACATCATCTCCCCAAGTAGACTCATGCTTGATGTAATTAGGCTGACAGTGTCAGTGTACATAAGAACATAAGAACGGCCATACTGGGTCAGACTAAAGGTCCATCACGCCCAGTATCCTGTCAACCAACAGTGTCCAGTGCCAGGTGCGCCAGAGGGAGTGAACCCAACAGGTAATGATCAAGTGATCTCTCTCCTACCATCCATCTCCACCCTCTGACAGAGGCTAGGGACACCATTCCTTACCCATCTTGGCTAATAGCCATTAATGGATTTAACCTCCATGAATTTATCCAGTTCTCTTTTAAATGCTGTTACAGTCCTAGCCTTTACAACCTCCTCAGGTAAGGAGTTCCATAAGTTGTCTGTGTGCTGTGTGAAGAACTTCCTTTTATTTGTTTTAAATCTGCTGCCTATTAATTTCATTTGGTGTCCCCTAGTTCTTGTATTATGGGAATAAGTAATAACTTTTCCTTATCTACTTTCTCCACATCACTTATAATTTTATATACCTCTATCATAACCCCCCTTAGTCTCTTCTTTTCCAAGCTGAAAAGTCCTAGCCTCTTTAATTTCTCCTTATATGGGACCCTCTCCAAACCCCTAATCATTTTAAGTTGCCATTCTATGAACCTTTTATAGTGCCAGTATATCTTTTTTGAGATGAGGCGACAACATCTGTACGCAGTATTCAGCATGTGGGTGTACCATGGGTTTATATAAGGGTATTAGTATATTCTCCGTCTTATTCTCTATCCCCCTTTTAATGATTCCTAACATCCTGTTCGCTTTTTTGACAGCCTCTGCACACTGCTTGGACACCTTCAGAGAACTATCCACAATGACTCCAAGATCTTTTTCCTGATTTGTTGTAGCTAAATTAGCCCTCATCATATTGTATGTATAGTTGGCATTATTTTTTCCAATGTGCATTACTTTACATTTGTCCACATTAAATTTCATTTGCCGTTTTGTTGCACAATCACTTCGTTTTGTGAGATCTTTTTGAAGTTCTTCACAGCGTGCTTTGGCCTTAACTATCTCGAGCAGTTTAATATCATCTGCAAACTTTGCCACCTCACTGTTTACCTCTTTTTTGAGATCATTTATGAATAAGTTGAATAGGATTGGTCCTAGGACTGACCCTTTGGGAACACCAGTAGTTACCCCTCTCCATACTGAGAATTTACCATTAATTCTTACCCTTTGTTCCCTGTCTTTTAACCAGTTCTCAATCTATGAAAGGACCTTCCCTTTTATCCCATGACAACTTAATATATATAAGAGTCCTTGGTGAGGGACCTTATCAAAGGCTTTCTGGAAATCTAAATACACTATGTCCACTGGATCCCCAGTGTCCACATGTTTGTTGATCCCTTCAAAAAACTCTAATAGAACACAATTTCCCTTTAGAGAAACCGTGTTGACTTTTGCCCAACAATTTATATTCTTCTATGTGTCAGGCAATTTTATTCTTTACTATTGTTTCGACTAATATGTCCGGTATCGACCTTAGATTTACCGATCTGTTATTTGCCAGGATCACCTCTAGAGCCCTTTTTAAATATTGGTGTTACTTTAATTAGCTAATGTAAACACTGTGTTGCTTATGTTGACTGTTACTTACTTTCAGGAGCTCTCCCATAATGTCCCTGTCATAACTGTAAAGGGAAGAGTAACAACCCTCCTGTATACAATACTACAAAATCCCTCCTGGCCAGAGGCACCAATATCCTTTTACCTGTAAAGGATTAAGAAGCTCAGGTAACCTGGCTGACAACTGACCCAAAGGACCAATAAGGGGACAAGATACTTTCAAATCTTGGGAGTGGGATAGAGGCTTTTGTTTGTGTTCTTTGTTTTGGGTGTGTTCACTCTTAGAACTAAAATGGATTGGACATCAATCCATGTTCTCCAAATCTTTCTGAACAAGTCCCTCATATTTCAAACTTGTAAGTAACAGCCAGGCAAGGTGTGCTAGTTTATCTTTGTTTTTTCAACTTGTGAATGTGCCATTTGCTAGAGGGATGTTTATCTCTGTTTTGGTATAACTTTGAAACTAAGGCTAGAGGGGGTCCCTCTGGACTCTTTGAATCTGATTACCCTGTAAAATTATTTTCCATCATGATTTTACAGAGATGATTTTTACCTTTTCTTTTTAATAAAATCCTTCTTTTAAGAACCTGACAGATTTTTCCATTGTCCCAAGACCCAGGAGTTTGTATCTTTGATTACTTTGTAACCATTTGGTTAGGATATTATTCTCAAGCCTCCCCAGGAAACGGGGTGTAAGAGCTTGAGGGGATATTTTGGGGGAGGAGGAACGCCAAGTGGTCCTTTCCCTGTTTCTTGTTAAATCACTTGGTAGTGGCAGCATACCAGGTTTTAACCTAAGCTGATACAAATAAGCTTAGGGAATTTTCATGCAGGTCCCCACATCTGTACTCTAGAGTTCAGAGTGGGGAAGGAACTCTGACAGCCCCACATTGACAATAAAACCTGTATAAGTGCTCCCGGTGAGGATGCACAGTACTGAAATAAGCAGCCAAGTGTGCATGCATACAAGTGTTTTAATAACTGTGGTAGCTGTATGCTGAAGTAAGTTAGGTCAACATAATTCTGTAGTGTAGACATGGCCTGAGGGTCAGGGTGATGCACAGAAAATTAGGACACAAGTGAGCAAGACAAAAAAAAAACCCTGTGTATTAAGGCTGGAATAATTAATTCTAGTCAATGTGCAGTCACTGAGAGTTGGGAACCTAAGTCCCTTAAGCCACTCTGACAATCCATGTCACAGATCACTGCCTGGCGCAAGAGTCCACTGTATTGTTCCACATTTTGCAGCACCTAGAGCCTACATACTGCAGAGTCAGTTTCAAGTCCCTTCACAGGGCCAAGCCCATTCCAAGGCCCTCTCCATGGAACTCAGTTGATTTGTAGCCAGGATACATTGGGCCTATGCCGTTGAGCTGTTTTCTATTCACTCTTCTGCTAATGCCCACTGGGGATAACCACAGCTCTGTGGCCCTCATGGGAATTTTCTATGGAATTCCCCATTCAGTCTGTTTTTTTAATTGCTTTAGTTGCTTTCAACACCTGAATCCCTGGGCTCTTGATACACCTTTGAACATCTTACAGAAGCTTAATGTTGTGGAAGAGACTGGGATAGATTGTGCCCAATGCCCATTTGAAGGGACATGAGGTTTCAGTTCACACCTCATTTCCATATAAATGCTACAGACATCTCACAGCAGGATTGCCCTGGATGGCTTAGGAGATTAGAGATGAAGCAGCTGTTTTTACCTCTAACTCACCTGTTCAAACCTAGCCCCAGTGAGTACTGGCCCAGTGTTCTCCCCCTCTGACTTCTGAAGAAAGATGGACTTTGTATCTCAACTCCCTGGACTCTTAATAACAGCACCCCCCAGACATCTCCATCAAAGCTGGAACCAGCCGGCTCCCTTTAGCAGACTCAGCAGAAACCAAGGACACGCTCCGACCAGAAGAGACCATCTCAAAAGTGGAAGAGAATAGTTCAGTCTCTCAGTCCCTGATACTTCATGGCTTCTCCATAGACACTGTGATAGCCATAAAATGTGACAATTGTTGCCGCTCAAAGACCTGGTGGGTTTTGTAGGGATGAGTTCAAAGCTGATGCATATGATCCATCATTTTCTTATGATATAATAATATATGGAGATATACCTGTCTCATAAATCTGGATGGGACCCTGAAAGGTCGTTGAGTCCAGGCCCCTATCTTCACTAGCAGGACCAAGAACTTATTTTGCCCTAGAACCCTAAGTGGCCCCCTCAAGGATTGAGCTCATAAACCTGAGTTTAGCAGGCCAATGCTCAAACCACTGAACTATTCCTCCTCCTGAAGCCATCCCATTTGGAGGATTCTTCAATGAATGTATTTGCTGTCATGTTACTTTTCAAAGAATTTGCCATAATTATTTGGAGACACATTTTCAAATGTTGCTTTTATTTTGCACTCTGAATAACTCCAGATATACACACAAAAGCTACATATTTAGACAGGGATTTCAGAGGAATCTAAGGCAGTTTATTCACTAGATAAGAGTTCATAAAAACTTGACTCAGGTCCAGGCTGTCACAGGTATTTAGGTGCCTAACTCCCATGGGTCTCGGGTCCTTGTTTCTCCATTGACATACTTAATGACTTTGGGAAATAGCCAGTACTTGGTGCTTCACAGGAAGACCACAAATCACTTTGCACAGTGGTGGACATGGGATGTAATTTTCTTCTTATGCCCACAGGCAATTAGGCACCAAATTAAAAGGCCAAATTTTCAAACAAAACACAATACACTGGGTGTTGAATAAAGCTGTTCATGAAATGATTGGTTCATTTGCTTGTTTGTCAAATTTTTTCTTGGAAAATATTTTGAGGTTTCTTCAAAAAACCCTAAAGACAAAAATAATAATAAATAAATAAATAAATAAACCAAATGTAACCCTTCTACCCCTCTGAGCTGGCAGGAACAAGGGCCAGGTTCAGCATCCAGGGGTTCCGTTTCAATAGCGCAATGCAAAACCGGCTTGAGTCCCCACCCAGTGACCTGGAACAATTACATACCAGGCGCCTCTAGGAGGCAATACTTCCCCTCTCGCAAGCACAGAGTCTGAGAGTAGCAACATCTTTTTAATAAAGGAGGGAAACAATGCGGCATTACATTGGGGAAACAGTACAAACAGGATTAATAACATAAACCATGAGCAAAAGACCCACCAAGTAAGTTTGGCAGTGTCATTTTCCCCTTAGGGTCTTAAGTCCAATCACCCCAAAGTCCAACAACCCAAAAGTCTCTGTCCCTGGTCAGTGCCACCCCAGAGTTCAAAAGTTTATCTGCAGAGTTTTACCCCCCCAGCCTGGGTGGAAATGGGGGGGCACGCAGGGTTTTAAGGGGCACCTTATGTGGTCTGGGGCCGACTGCCCCACCTCTCCATGGAGTTCTGCTGCAGCCTTCACCACGACCGGCTGCACTCCACCAGCTGTGCCGCTCCTCCAGCCGACCCGTGAGCCACTCCAGCCATCCCCGCAAACCGCTCCACTCTCTCGCTGTTCCATGTGCCGCTCCAATCTTCCCACAAACCGCTTTGCTCAGCTCCGCTCACTGTTCCGTGGGCTGCTCCAACCGTGTTGTAAGCTGCTCTGCTCTGCCAGCCACTTTTACTGATAAATCTTCAGTCTTCCCCACTGGTTAACACAGAACTCAGCTCAGTAAGTTTAGCTCTTTTAGAGATTTCAGCTCTTAGTGATTTCAGCTTGTAGTAGAGGAGCCCCAGTGCTGGTGCACCATTAGCCCAAAGTGAATTCAGCTCAGCAGCCTCTAGATGGACTCCTAATGGAATCAAAATTAGCACTGTTCTTCAACAGTGGAGAGAGGAGGAGGCACAATTGATGTTCCAGGCCCTCAAAAGGCTCCCATACCAAACCACTTGCAACTCCTCCCAGCTTGGTATCATCCACAAACTTTATAAGTGTACTCGCTAGGCCATAGTCTAAATCGTTGATGAAGATACTGAACAGAACTGGATCCAGAACTGATCCCTGCAGGACCCCACTCTTTATGACATTCCAGCATGATCTGCTCAATATTTTTGTCTTGTTAAAATATGAGTAGCTACATGACATAAAGTTATAACATTTCATTGTATCATATTTCTGGAAATATATTACAATTTGGGGGTGCACCCACATACCAATTTTCGAAAGACAGCAAGACTAGCCAGGCTAGTATTAATGGTCCATTACCTGCTTAGACATCCATTTTTTGGCAGGGGGAAGGTGTGAACAAGAAATTTACATTTCATCACCGGGACCATTGAAGCCTCATGTCCACCACGACTCAGCAAGGATGTTTCTAACGCAAGAATTTGAATTATAAAGAGGGGGAGCAAAACACTTGCCCCCACTCCTCCTCCGATCTCTCTTCTCATGACATCAATGAATATCTGAAGGACACAGAAATAAAGGGGAAAAGTTCTGGACTGAAAAGAGACCCAGGCTGTGAAATTTACTGCAGCATGTGGTGAGAGAAATGCCTTTGCTTTGAATTCTGCTAGCTAGTTAGGTTAGCCATTAGTTTACATTTTGTCTTTCCCTTCCTTTGTAACCAATTCTGACTTTTATGTTTCATTACATGTAGCCACTTGAAACTTTTCCTTTCTTACTACAGACCAGTTAGTTTAACTTCTGTGCCAGGGAAGATAATGGAGCAGGCAATTAAAGAAATCATCTGCAAAAACTTGGAAGGTGGTAAGGTGATAGGGAATAGCCAGCATGGATTTGTAAAGAACAAATCATGTCAAACTAATCTGATAGCATTCTTTGATAGGATAACGAGCCTTATGGATAAGGGAGAAGTGGTGGATGTGATATACCTAGACTTTAGTAAGGCATTTGATACGGTCTCACATGATATTCTTATAGATAAACTAGGAAAGTACAATTTAGATGTGCCTCTATAAGGTGGGTGCATAATTGGCTGGATAACCGTACTCAGAGAGTAGTTATTAATGGCTCCCAATCCTGCTGGAAAGGTATAACAAGTGGGGTTCCCAAATGGTCTGTTTTGGGACCGGCTTTGTTCAATATCTTCATCAACGATTTAGATGTTGGCATAGAAAGTACGCTTATTAAGTTTGCGGACGATACCAAACTGGGAGGGATTGCAACTGCTTTGGAGGACAGGGTCAAAATTCAAAATGATCTGGACAAATTGGAGAAATGGTCTGAGGTAAACAGGATGAAGTTCAATAAAGATAAATGCAAAGTGCTCCACTTAGGAAGGAACAATCAGTTTCACACATACAGAATGGGAAGAGTGTCTAGGAAGGAGCAGAAAGAGATCTAGGGTGAGTCAACCGTGTGATACTGTTGCAAAAAAAGCAAACGTGATTCTGGGATGCATTAACAGGTGTGTTGTAAACAAGACACGAGAAGTCATTCTTCCGCTTTACTCTGCGCTGCTTAGGTCTCAACTGGAGTATTGTGTCCAGTTCTGGGCACAGCATTTCAAGAAAGATGCGGAGAAATTGGAGAGGGTCCAGAGAAGAGCAACAAGAATGATTAAAGGTCTTGAGAACATGACCTATGAAGGAAGGCTAAAGGAATTGGGTTTGTTTAGTTTGGAAAAGTGAAGACTGAGAGGGGACATGATAGCAGTTTTCAGGTATCTAAAAGGGTGTCATCAGGAGGAGGGAGAAAACTTATTCACCTTAACCTCTAATGATAGAACAAGAAGCAATGGGCTTAAACTGCAGCAAGGGAGATTTAGGTTGGATATTAGGAAAAAGTTCCTAACTGTCAGGGTAGTTAAACACTGGAATAGATTGCCTAGGGAAGTTGTGGAATCTCCATCTCTGGAGATATTTAAGAGTAGGTTAGATAAATGTCTATTAGGGATGGTCTAGACAGTATTTGGTCCTGCCATGAGGGCAGGGAACTGGACTCGATGACCTCTCAAGGTACCTTCCAGTCCTGGAGTCTATGAGTCTATGAAGTGTGGAGCCTAGTACAGAATCCTGTGTCTGAGCTAGACCCAGCTCTGTTCCATATGCAAAGTGGCATATTCCTGCTACTCCTTCCTTCAGCCGGACAACCCTCACCTCTTAAATAGCAGGGAAGACTCAGTCCTGATACCATTGAAGTCAATAGAGTTGGAGCTCCTTAAGGCAGAAGGGATCATTTTAATTATGTAATCTGATATCCAGTACAGCACAGGCCAAAGAATTCCTCCAAAATAATTCCTGAAGCAGATCTTTTAGAAATCCATCCAATCTTGATTTAAAGTATTAGGAGGTAGTCATGTTAGTCTGTATCCACAAAAACAACAAGGAGTCCAGTGGCACCTTAAAGACTAACAGATTTATTTTGGTATAAGCTTTTGTGGGTAAAAAAACCTCACTTCTTCAGATACAACCTTGATTTAAACCTTGTCAGTGATGGGGAATCCATCACCACTGTTGATAGGTTGTCCCAAGGGTTTATAATCCTGACTATTAAAATTCACACCTTATTTCCAGTCTGAATTTGTCTGATTTCAACTTCCAGCCATTGGGGACTACAAGTTAGAGTTCTTCAAGTTGGCAGGGCCTGATGAAAAACATCCTAGAATATTTAGAAACTGGTTGAAGAGATCTCTGAAATGCTAGCAATTATCTTAGAGAACGTGGGGGATGGGAGAGATACCAGAAGACTTGAAAAGGGCAAATATGGTATGTATCTATAAAAAGGAGAATAAGGACAATGCAGGGATATAGAGACCAGTCAGCTTAGTGTTGGTGCCTGGAAAGATAATGGAACACAGCATCAAACATACTATTTTTGAGCACCTTGGAGAAAATCAGTTAATAAGTAACAGTCAGCATTCATTTATCGAGAATGAATCATGTCAGACCAACCTAATATCATTCTTTGATAAGGTGACAAGCCTTGCAGATGGGGTAAAGCAGTAGATGTGATATTTCTTGACTTTGGTAAGGCTAGTGATACTGTCTTACATGACTTTCTCAGAAATAAACTACAGAAATATAGCGTAGATGAACCTACTATAAGGTGGGTGCACAAGTGGCTGGAACCATATTTGGGCAGTAGTTTTCAATGGTTCACAATTGAGTTGGAAGGGAATATTTAGTGTTGTCCCTCAAGGATCTATCCTGAGTCAGGTTCTATTCAATAACTTCATAAATGATTTGGTTAATGGCATAGAGGTAAACTTATAAAGTTTGACAATGATACCAAGCTGGAAGGGTTGCAAGTGTCTTGGAGGACAGGATTAGAATTCAAAATGATCTTGACAAACTGGGGGTAGGATCTGAATTAAATAGTGTGAAATTCAATACAGGCAAATTCAAAGTACTACGTGCAAGAAGAAACAATCAATTGCACAAATACAAAATGGGAAATCACTGCCTCAAAAGGAATACTGCAGAAAAGGATCTGGGGCTTATAGTGGATCACAAAGCAATGTATTTCTGTTGCAAAAACAGTGAATATCATTCTGGGATATATTAGTAGGAGTGTTGTAATCAAGACAAGAGAAGTCTCTTGCTGTAGATAAGAGATTTCTTGGTGTGTTTGGAGTGGACCCAGGCAGACCTATCATATCTGGGCACATCACTCTTACTGAAGGAATATCAGGACTCCTAGAAACCATCCTCAAACCACACAAGGGGAAAGCTTCCTCCACAACTGACTTCCTCCACAAATTCTGCAGCATTAACAACCTCCCTCAGAACAACATCCTTGCTACCATGGATGCCATCTCCCTATACACCAATATCCCTCACAATAATGGCATAGCTGCCTGCATGACATATTTACCACACAATGGACAACCCTCATATATCCCAAACACATCATCATATTCACCCACTTCATCCTCACCTATAACAATTTCACTTTCAACAACTTTTTTTTTTTTTGGTCTGAATCATGGGAACTACCATGGATACCAGGATGGCTCCCCAATTCACCAATCTCTTCATGGGTCACCTTAAAGAAGAACTTCTGGAGAAAAGCACCATAGTAAGATGGATCGAAGAGACTTTTCCAGATCTGTGGACCAGCCTCTTCACCAACCCCATGCTGGCAACTCCAGACTGGGAGAAAGAGTTTATCTTACAACTGAGGCCTCTGAGGTCGGGTTGGGAGGGGTCCTTTCGCAAATGGTCAGAGAAGAACACCCAGTCCTGTTCCTCAGTAGCAAACTCCTGCCCAGGGAATGTAAATATGCTGTAGTAGAGAAGGAATGCCTGGCAATAAAGTGGGCCATAGAAAGCCTTTGCTACTATCTACTCAGACGGAGGTTTACCCTCATCATGGACCATCCATCTCTGAAGTGGATGCACCAAAACAAAGAAAGAAATGCAAGAGTAACAAGGTGCTTCATGTCACTATAATCCTCCCCCTTTAGAGTACAACATAGGCCCAGAATCCAGCATAGCAATGCTGATGGCCTGTAGAGGGTGCTCTGTTTGCCAACACAGGTTGCCCAATCCCATAGTACTTGTGGGGGAGGGAGAGGTAGAAAACAGTACAAGAAGGTTAAAAAGCCCTCCTTCCTATCATCTGAGAAGGGGTGTCAATCGGTTTCTGCTGAGAAGGGATTACCAGAGCAGTTAGTTGCTCTAGGCCAATGGGGCTGAGGGAAGTGGCATGGACTAAGGGATGTACTGGCTGCTGCTTCCCACTACTCCCATTGGCCTGGATCGGCGAACCGTGGCCATTGGGAGCCGTGATCGGCTAAACCTGTGGAGTTGGCAGGCAAACAAACAGGCCCGGCCTGCCAGGGGCTTAACCCTGCGAGCCACGTGCCAAAGGTTGCAGATCTCTGTTCTAATATAACCATGGAGGCTGCCCTGACCAGGATAATATCTCACCAGGTCGAGACCTTTGTCTCAGTTACACCTTGTGGCCATGTGCTGGGTGATGCAGGTCAGAGGCTACCTTGGGGGCAGTGTTCAGAAGAGGGGATTGGGGCCAGACAGAGGAAGGAGGCGAGGGAGGGAGGAATGAAGTGGTGGCCAGGACTTGCCAATGGGGAAAAGGAAAAGAGAATGAGTGCTTGGAGGTCTGAGGCCATATCTGGGATGTGTGGCTGAGCAGAGGAGGGACCTTGCGGGCAGATAGGTTAAGCAGGGCTTTCTGAGGAAGCTGGGTCAGGAACTCTGGGTGGGGAACTGGCTCTGGGCCATGGGACAGGGAGTCTCAAAGAACAGGAGCTGAGATCATCTGTAGGGCATAGGGTTGTCAGAGGGGAGAGATGGGATTGGGGCTGTGGAAGTTTGTTTGGGGGATGGGCTGTGTGAGGCAGAGGGAGGGAGATGCTGAGGGACTAGTGTAAGAGAAGTTTAATGAGTGGAGGATGCAGCAGGGGCTGGAGACAAAAGTCCTGAATCTCCTATTTAAACCAGAGATATTCTATTATACCTTTTCTAATTTACCCTGGATGGAGTGAGAGGGGAATTTGCCCCACTGTGAACATACAGGGACCCCCCCATTAATGTCTCTCTTGATACTGGGGTAAGGAAACTTGGGAACCTACTTCCATATCGGTAGCCCTCTCCTTTCCTAACTCTATATGATTCGGTAATGGGTCAGTTTATTGACTTTTTTTACCTACTTTCACTTCCATAAAGATGTCCGTTGCTCAATGCAGTCACCTCTATATGGAATGTGGGGGAAATGAAACAAAATATTACGCCGTGATGACATTTCCATTGAGAAATTAGCTCTAATGAAGTTACAGCACAAACACAGACTCAATCCCTCGATGTTCAAACACAGCTCTCAAGAAGTCAGATGGAGCATTGCCAGTGACTCCAGTGGGGTCAGGATTGGGCCTTCCTTGCTGAGAGTTGTAGGGCTGAAAGGAGAAGAATATTTTGAACAGGAATTCACCACATTGCAAATGAAGCAAAGAAGGGCCCAGTTCAGACACTGGGATCAATATTAGGGTCTCTGCTTCCCCACAGAACAAGTGAGGGGGGCTAGGATGTGAAATTCTGTTTCTGGCCTACCCCGACCGAAGCCTTCACTACTTTGATTGGAAACAATTGTCTGTGCTGATGGATATCACAGTCTTCCTGGCAGGGGTGGCACAAGACATCAAGCGCATGCCTGGGGCAACAAGCCATGGGGGACACTCTGCTGGTCGCCGAGAGGGCTGCAGGCAGATTGCCTTTGGCAGCATGCCTGCGGAGGGTCCCCTGGTCCCGCAGCTTTGGCGGACATCCTGCAGATGTGCCACCGAATCCGTGGGACTGGGGACCTCCCGCAGGTAAGCTACTGAAGGCTGTGCTTGGGGCAGCAAAATACTAGAGCCGCCCCTGCTCCATGGAAAGAACATTGTGACATTCCCTATGGTACAATCTTGACAGTTGAACAGCTGTGTCCCTTCCATTCTCCCACCTGGCGTGCCTTTTACATTGATTTGCTGTGAGATAAATCACTCCTGGTCCTGCTCACATACAGCCTCCAGAATGCAACATCATTCCCAGCTGCATTACATGAATGCTCTGGCCAGCCATTCCTGGATTACATGCAGGCCGATACCAGCAAACTCCCAGACCGAGACCTTTCCCCAGAAATATGCAACTTGTACTGCCCAGCTTTCTAATGGACAATGCAAGCTCATATAAAGTCCATCATTTCATCAATGGAAAATGATATGCGCAAATCTTGTTATCTCAAGTGGAGGTTAACACACACTTCAATCCAAACACACAGTGCTTTAAATGAAACAATCAAACAAGTTTATTAACGACAGAAAGATGGATTTTAAGTGAATATAAGTAATGAGTCTTAAAAGTCAGAATTGGTTACAAAGAAAATAAAGGTCAAAACACAGACAGATATCTGACACAGCAAGCTAATCGGAGTCATAGCAAAGGGTTTTCTCACCACAGGCTTTTTACAGTCTTTTATAGATTCATAGATTCTAGGACTAGAAGAGACCTCGAGAGGTCATCGAGTCCAGTCCCCTGCCCTCATGGCAGGATCAAATACTCTCTAGAGCATCCCTGATAGACATTTATCTAACCTACTTATAAATATCTCCAGAGATGGAGATTCCACAGCCTCCCTGGCAATTTATTCCAGTGTTTAACCACCCTGACAGTTAGGAACATTTTCCTAATGTCCAACCTAAACCTCCCTTGCTGCAGTTTAAGCACCTTGCTTCTTGTTCTACCCTTAGAGGCTAAGATGAACAAAAGTTTTCTCCGTCCTCCTTATGACACCCTTTTAGATACCTTTACTAGCTAGAAGCCTCCTGACCAAGATCCCTCCTCTAGTTCAGTATTTCTTCAGGCATTGTAGCTGTCATGAGCATAGAGAAGTGGAGGAGAGAGGTGATTTGTCTTATGTGTGTTCTCTATTTTTATGTCATTCTCCCCCCTTCTAGGATTATCTCCAGCTAGCGTTCAGGCGATAGCCAGTCTGTTTACACAGAAAGCCTCCATCTGTGGCCAAATTTTTGCTTCGATCTATGAAAACTCATTAGGAGCTCAAACAAAACTGAATTAGGGATCAGGACTTAAGAAATGATTCCTTATGAATTGTTCAGCCTGTCTCAGGTATTATCTTCCTTGTTAAAGGTGAGGAAAGTGAGACACAGAGAGTTGTGGTAATTTAGTCGCATAGTTGGGTTTAGATCATAGGAGATTAAGGTGTTTTGTCCTCCTCTCTTGAGCCCCTGCTGCCTGGCTGTATTTATTCTCATCTTAGGGTGGAAATCTCAAGGGAGTCGAACGGACTTAATCCCCAAGATGTACATGCCTTAATCCCTTAGGCTCTTTTGCAAATCCCAGCCTTCATATTTCTGAACTTCAAGATAAGCCCAGGCTGCAGAAGCTGACAAGACACGCCCAATATGAGGATTACAAAGGGGCTCAGGCACCTAAAGAAGCTGACAGGCACCTAGTGGAATTTAAAATAACACCTAAGCCGGGTAGTCGCCTAATTACCCTTGAATGGCAATAGAATTTAGCCACCTGGCTCACTTAGAAGCTTTGTTCAATCCCACTAGGCTCCTGTGTCCATTTGTAATCCTGGCTCACAGGTCGGGTTACCAGATGTCTCAATTTTATAGGGACAGTCCTGATTTTGGGGACTTTTTCTTAGATAGGCTCCTATTACCCCCAAGCCCCTGTCCTGATTTTTCACATTTGCCCTCTGGTCACCCTACTCACAAATAAGACAGAAGATGGGCTGGAGTCAGGGAAGTCTGGGAGAGATTTCAAGGTCTGTGCCAGATGGGGGAGGAGGGTCAGACTACATGATTGTGACAGCCCCTCTTGGCCTTAAAATCAAGGAATAAGTGAATTTTTGTCTCTGGGCCTCTGCAGCTGAGCTGTGTGGGGCTCCAGGGAATGAATCTCTCAAGCCCTTAGGAAATTGAGCTGGGTAAATCACCTCACTGCAGCATTGCTGATAGTGTTACTCAAAGCCAGCTACACACAGCTCAGCTGCAGAGAGCAGCAGTCAATTCTCAGAGTGAGGGGTGAAAGGACTCCTATAAATTTGGGCCTTTGTTTTTTATTTACTACTAGATAGATAGATAGATAGATAGATAGATAGATAATGACCAAAGAATCCTGACATCAGACGATTTCATGCATCTCTTGTTGAGAAAAATCCACCAAAGCCAGAACAGTAAGTTTGCTATTTTAATTAAATATATTGGGAGGATTAACATACAAGGGAAATGTAAGAACTTAAATACGAATTGCCATCAGAACTCTTTCAGGGTTTTACTATCAATTTACTCCAATAACTAGAACTGGTCAGAAAATGAAACAAAACCATGAAATCTCTTGGTGGAAAATTTCAACTTTTCCTCTAACCCCCCCAGCTCAAAATTTACTCAGCGGTAGGCAACTGATGACTTTGAACTGAAAAGTGTAAATTTTATAAAGAAAATGAAGATATATTTTTTGTTTTCACTTTTCAAAAAGAACATCACACATTTTTTAAAAAGGTTTTGCTAACCCCCCACTTCTTTCTTTCTTTCTTTCTTTCTTTCTTTCTTTCTTTCTTTCTTTCTTTCTTTCTTTCTTTCCAAACAAACAAACAAACAAACAAACAAACAAACAAACAAACAAACAAACTTCACCCCAAAATTTCCAGCCAGGCTTAAGCTTTAAACAAGGGTTGAGGAACTTGCTGTTTTTTAATAGCACCATATTTGGAAGCCCATTCATACTATTGCATCTGTTTTGATTTATGTTTCAAAGGAAAGTAAAACTGAGTAAACGGCAAAGCTGCTATCCACAGAATTTGTTTTATACAGAGTAGCACAGGGAGAGAGGTGAATGAAGCAGCCAAAGCCTGTGTATCCTGACATGACCTATAGATGGACATGGAGGAGGTCAGTGGGCGTCGAACCTTTTTGCTCCAGCACAATACCCAGTATCCAACACCGATGCCATTTGAGCACACATTCTGTAACTAGGTGCACAGAACATACACATAGCAAGACACAACCCATCCCCCAAAATGCTCACAGGGAAGTAGATAAAGCAGAGAAAGATATGGAAAACTGAGGCAAGGAGAAGGGAAGTGGCTGGCCCAAGGTTACACAGAAGGTCAGTGGTAGAGACAAGGATAGACCCCAAGTCTCCTGACTGTCACACAGAGCAGACACAAATTCACAGAGGCAAGTGATACAACACAGCAGTAAGTGAGTGATGCTACTAACTCATCAGCTCATAGCTGTGTAAGAATAGCTGGCACTGGGTTCCATACATCAATGTATGGTCAGACAGCAGGCTGTCTATGTGGTGCTGGGGTGGAATAATCACAGACAAATTGCGATGTAGGACACCAGGGGAGTCTATGCCTTATTCCCCAGGAAAATGGAAATTAGGTTGTGCTGGTGTTTTAGAATTTCAGTTCCATGCCCAGACTGAGAGCCTGCTGTTGGTCACAATAGAGGGCCATTTTTGGCAAAGACTGTTGGATTTGGCTTATACTTTTTTCCATCTTCTTGCTGGTCTTGGAACAGAGCTTCAGATGGTGTCAACTGACCCAGCTCCACTGGTTTTAGCGACATGTACTGATTGTCATGTAACAATGCACCGGCCTAGTGGTCTGATTGTCAGAGGGTGATGACCATTCACCTCTCCTGCTCAATGGAAGCGACGAGTGCTCTGCTCCTTTGACAGTCACTTCAGGAGTTACTCTGCACAGGGGAACTGGGACCATTCTCTCTGTCACTTTAATACTGCCCATTGCCCTTCTCTTTCCCTCCACAGGCATCACACAACTTACTGAGGAAGAAAATGTCCAACCAAACCACTGTGACCGAGTTCCTTCTCCTGGGATTCTCTGAGGTTCAAGGGCTGCAGATTTTGCACTTTTTGGTGTTTCTGGTGCTTTACCTGGCAACCCTAATGGGGAATCTTGTCATCATCACAGCCATAGCCCTCAACCACCATCTTGACAGGCCCATGTACTTCTTCCTAATGAATTTGTCCATCCTGGATTTTGGCTCCATCTCTGTCACCATTCCCAAATCCATGGCCAATTCCCTCATGAACACCAGGGTGTTTTCTTATTCTGGATGTATCACCCAAGTCTTTCTTCTCTTATTCTTTGCTTCAGCAGATTTAGCCTTACTGACCATCATGGCGTATGACCGATACATCGCTATCTGCCAACCACTGCACTATAAGACCACGATGAACAGAAGAGCATGAGTCCAAATGGTGGCCATTGCCTGGATTTGCAGTATTCTGTATTCTGCTCTGAACACTGGGAACACGTTTGCGTTAACTTTCTATGGAGACAACGTGGTGAACCAATTCTTCTGTGAAATTCTCCAGCTACTCAAGCTCACCTGCTCTGATTCGTACCTCAGTGAAAATGGAGTTATTGTCTTTAGTGTGTGCTTAGTCTTAAGCTGCTTTTTTTAATAATTGTGTCTTATGTTCAGATCTTCAAAACTGTGCTGAGAATCCCCTCTGAACAGGGCCGGCTTAAAGCCTTCTCCACCTGCCTCTCTCATCTCATTGTGATCTCCTTGTTCCTTTTCCCTGGCACCTTTGCATACCTAAAACCCATCTCCAGCTCCACATCAGGCATAGATCTTGTGGCACCGATTCTCTATTCTGTGGTGCCTCCCATGATGAATCCAATCATCTACAGTATAAGGAACAAGGAGATTAAAGCTGCCCTGTGGAAAATGATTGGATTGAGGCTATTCACCAAGAATAAAATATTTGTCTTTTCCCCATAACCACAATGTCATTCTGTGTTTCTTTGAAATATAATCTACTGTTGACATTATTTTATCCATAAGAATGTAGCATGCAATCTATGTATGAACATTGGGGTATTTACTCTGGCAAAATCTAGTCAATGAAGTTAATCTATGTTTACACCAGCGTAAATAGGTTAAAAAAATCTATCTATCTAATGATTTTATAAAGCAACCCATCACTACATTTTCTGATCAGTAGCCATAGCAAAGTTTCTAGTGTACATCCTGGAGCCTCTGTCTCTTGATTTTTGGGGATAAAAACTCTATTTGAGGTAACAGTGCAGCTGTTTGTATTTTTCCTTTTCTCTGTTTCTTAGTTTAGATAGTTTTTTGTAATTGATCTGTTGATGGGTTGAGTTGTTTCTTTTTTAAAAGGTGTTTCTGTGCAGATGATGAGTGTTTGGTTCGATCAGGTTGTCAATGTTTGTCATCTACGATGTGTGCCCATGTGTCATTAACAGCATTTTGGGCTGTATAAGGAGTGGCATTGCCAACAGATCAAGGGATGTGATCACTCTCCTCTATCTGACATTGGTGAGACCTCATCTGGAGTACTGTGTCCTGTTTTGGACCCCAAACTACAAGAAGGATGTAGAAAAATTGGAAAGAGTCCAGTGGAGGGCAACAAAAATCATTAGTTTACTGGGGCACATGACTTAGGACGAGAGGCTAGGGAACTGGGATTGTTTAGTCTGCAGAAGAGAAGAATGAGGGGGGATTTGATAGCTGCTTTCAACTACCTGAAAGGAGATTCCAAAGATAATGAATCAAGACTGTTCTCAGAACAAGGAGTAATGGTCTCAAGTTACAGTGGGGGAGGTTTAGTCTGGATATTAGGAAACACTATTTCACTAGAAGGGTGGTGAAGCACTAGAATGGGTTACCTAGGGAGGTGGTGGAATCTCCTTCCTTAGATGTTTTTAAGATCAGGCTTGACAAAGCCCTAGCTGAGATCATTTATATGGGGACTGGTCCTGCTTGGAGCAGGGAGTTGGACTAGATGACCTCCTGAGGTCCCTTCCAACCCTGATATTCTATGATTACTGTGATGGGATTTTCTGAGTGAGCCATAGATTTGATTTCCACAATGACAAAGGGGAGGAAAAGAGGTTTCTGTGTAGCTGAGTTCTCATTGAAATAATGTCAGAATGCTGGAATATTATTGTATTATTGTTTATATGCTGAAGTGCCTAGAGTCTTAGCTATTATTATTATTATTTAAAAGTTTTAAAAATAACTAAAAGTTGTATCATTCTTGCTAGGTTCGAAGAGGCTATTTTGTTGTTTCCCAAAGAATATCTGACTTGCAATAATGAGGCCAGTCTGGATCCCACTGAAGGGTTTAGACTATCATGTCAAAAAGATCATGATTTGGCCAATGGTTTGGAAATAAAAAGACACATTTTCTTCTAATGTCACCCTAGAGAAAGTCAGTGTGACAAAGATGTAAGGGTAAAATTTCCCATGTTAGCTATACTAGCGCCAAAGCAGAGGAGTTCCATTGACATCACCGATTTAATGCCAATGAAGTTGTGGCCAAAGATTCTGGGTTAAACTCAGTATTGCTATACACACTGATGTATGTGACTTGTGATAGCTAGGCTTAGAAGGATCAGATTTTTATTGATAAATGTTGATAAGTTAGTAAGAGGACCAAAACAAATTCACCGTGGCTAAACAGCAAAGTAATATAAGTATGGTAGTTAGAGGCAAAAAGTCACCCTTCAAACACTGGAAGTTAAATCCTACTGTGGAAAATCGTAAGGAGAATAAAGCTCCACAAGTCAAGTGTAGAAGTCTAATTAGGTAGGCCAAACAAGAGAACAAGAACACTTCACAGTTTGAACCCATGGCACAGAGACGGGAGCCTATTGAACAGTGGGGTTCTGTTCTGTGCAAGGAGGGGCCGACCATGGCCAGAAGTAAGAAGGACTTGCTGACAGTAAGGAGGACTCTGCCCAGCGGGAAACACTGATGGATTTCAGACTCCCATAAGGGGTGAGACCAGAGCAAAGGAGGGGACATCTCAGGACACTGTTGTTTTCAAATAATGTCTAGCACACAAGAGCTTTAAAAGTAAAGTTACTGTATTTAAGAAATCCTTTAGGTCATCCTGTATTCCGTTTTGCTCCTACATTGTCCCTGAAAGGGTTAAACTAGATGCCCAAAGTCACCACAATCTAGGTGGAGCTTGGAGCGGAGGAGGATGTGTGTGTAAGCAACGGGGGGGATTGGAAGAACTCAAAAACTTTTTTTGAGGTCCAGGGCAGATGGATGGTGAAAAGTCCACACTCCTGAATGATGCAACTATACCAGCCTAACCCCACTTGTAGACAGCGCTATGTTGATGGGAACTGCTTCTTCTGTGAACATAGCTACTGCCATGTGGGAAAGTGTATTAACTACACCAATGGAAGAAGCTCTCCTGTCGGTGTAGAAGCCTCTTCACTTAAACACTACAGGGGTGCAGCTGCATCGGGGCACCTATGCTGATGAAGAGTTTGAAGCATTGACTTGCAATTAGGTACCTTTTAGAGGGTGTGGCTTAGCACACACCTGTCTGGTGAGCATCTCCTGTAGTTTAGTTAGGTGCCACCCAACAAAGCATACTGGCTTTGCTGGATCCCATTCTTCAGTGTCTGTCTCTTCCTGTTCATTGTACAGGGAACCTGAGCACATAAGTCAGGGTTTGCAAATCCTGATGATTTTTTAGGTGCCCAAAGGTTAAGTGCTGAGATGTTCAGAACTGCAACACAAAATAGTCAACTTTCTAAATGTATTTGGGTGCTTTGTGGGATTTTCAAAAGCTGCTAGGTGCCCAACATCCATGAAAACTATGAGTTATAGGCACCTCAGTCCTTTTGAAAATCCTTTTTGTCATCGAAAAACCTTTGTAAATGTGACACCCAAGTCCTTTTGTGAATCTATTACTGAGTGTCTGAAATCCCCTAAGAGGCTTTGAACATATAAGCTTGGAAAATTAGAGAGAAATCCAAAACCTTCCCAATATTGAGGGCTTTGGAAACTTCATCTGGGTGTTATCAATGGCTCCTTTGTTGGTAATGGGCTGAACACAGACTCTAGTATCAAATGCACATGAGCTTTGGGCATTCAAAATATAGGACTGAAAAGTGAAGGGAAAATTTCCTGCTGCAGGTGCTGGAGAAACCAGCTAGAGGCAGAGTTCTTCTGGACCTGCTCCATACAAACAGGGAAGGATTTGTAGGGGAAGTAAAAGTGCATAGCAACCTGGGAGGCAGTGACCATGAGATGGTTGAGTTCAGGATCCCCTGGGAGAATAACATGAGCGGAGAAGGAGTCCAGGAGAGCTGGCTGTACCTTAAAGAATCTTTATTGAGGTTGCAGGAACAAACCATCCCAATGTGTAGAAAGAATAGTAAATATGGCAGGCAACCAGCTTGGCTTAACAGTGAAATCCTTGCTGATCTTCAACACAAAAATGAAGCTTAAAAGAAGTGGAAGCTTGGACAAATGACCAGGCAGAAGGATAAAAATATTGCTCAGGCATATAGCAGTGAAATCAAGAAGGCCAAATCACACTTGTAGTTGCAGCTAGCAAGGGATATTAAGAGTAATAAGAAGGATTTTTTCAGGTATGTTAGCAACAAGAAGAAGGTCAGGGAAAGTCTGAGCCCCTTACTGTACGATGGAGGCAACCTATTCAGAGAGGATGTGGAAAAAGCTAAAGATTTCAGTGCCTTTTTTTGTCTTCACAAACAAGGTCAGCTCCTAGACTACTCTACTGGGCAGCACAGTATGGAGAGGAGGTGACCAACCCTATGTGGAGAAAGAAGAAGTTCAGGTCCATTTCTAAAAGCTGCATGAGCACATGGAGCCATATATGCTCCATCTGAGGGTGCTAAAGGAATTGGCGAATGTGATTGTAGAGCAATTGGCCATTATCTTTAAAAACTCGTGGTGATCCAGGGAGGTCCCAGATGACTGGAAAAAGGCTAATGTAGTGCCCATCTTTAAAAAAGGGAAGAAGGAGGATCCGGGGAACTACAGGTCAGTCAGCCTCATATCACTCCCTGGAAAAATCATGGAGTAGGACCTCAAGGAATGAATTCTGAAGCACTCGGAGGAGAGGAAAGTGATCAGGAACAGTCAGCATGGATTCTCCAAGGGCAAGTCATGCCTGACTAACCTAACTGCCTTCTATGAAGAGATAATTCGGTCTGCGAATGAGGGGAAAACAGTGGATGTTTTATTCCTTGACTTTAGCAAAGCTTTTGATACGGACTCCCACAATATTCTTGCCAGCAAGTTAAAGAAGTATGGACTTGATGAATGGACGATAAGGTGGCTAGAAAGCTGGCTAGATCATCGCGCTCAACGGGTAGTGATCAATGGCTCCTTGACTAATTGGCAGCCTGGGATATCCCTCCATTTTGTCTTCAGCTGCTAAAGAGAGAGCCTCCCCACCCCTTACGATACTTGGAAGCAACTGGAACAAAGGGCAGTGACTGCAAGGGGTGTGAATGATTGTTGGACAGGGCTAAAAGGTTAGTCTGTAAAAGGGAGCGTTCTGGAACTGGTGAGGATCTTATCTGTATTCAGTTTGATTAGACAAAAATTAGCACACTTTATTTTATTTTGCATGGTGACTTACTTTGTTCTGTCTGTTACTACAGGGAACCACTTAAATCCTACTTTCTGTATTAAATAAATTCAAAATATGTATTAATACCTAGGGGAGCAAACAACTGTGCATCTCTCTCTATCAGTGTTATAGAGAGTGAATAATTTATGAGTTTACACTGTATAAGCTTTATACGGGGTATAATTGATTTATTTGGTTTAGACCCTTTTGGGAGTTGGCTATCTGAGTGTTAAAGACAGGAACACTTCTGTTAGCTGCTTTCAGGTAAACCTGATCTTTGGGACAAGTAATTCAGTCCCTGGGTCTTTGTT
Organism: Gopherus evgoodei; assembly: GCF_007399415.2. Classification (NCBI taxonomy): domain Eukaryota; kingdom Metazoa; phylum Chordata; order Testudines; family Testudinidae; genus Gopherus; species Gopherus evgoodei. Next base: position 1,144,907 of record NW_022060066.1, on the reverse strand, counting down.
GGAGCAGATGGGAGTGTCTGGCTCTGGCAGGACAGTTTGCTGGAGCCCGGAGCTGGAAAGGAAGGCGGGGTAGAAGTAGTCTTTGCACATCAGGTGGCAGCTCCCAAGGGGGTTTCTGTGATCCAGCCTGTCACAACTATGATTTAGACCAACTGAGTAGCTTTTTTTTAAAGAAAACTCATTGTATCCAATCAGGCAAAGAAATAGAGCACGTTATAATGTATTAATTTAAAATGGCTCAAAGCTCACACGGGAAGTTCATGCAATGAAGTTCTTGTAAAACAGTAATGGAGTTAGAAATATTCAAGGAAATAAAAACAAATAATGAATAGTCACTGGAAAATCATGAGTTGGACATCAACAGTCATAGACAGAGTAAGAGGCACGATAAATTGTCACTGATTTTTCATGATCTATCTATCTATCTACATGATCTTATTTTATCTACTGTATATGTAGTACACACAACCATGCACAAACCTGGTTTAATAAATATGAATTAATAATAATAATAGCAACCAGCTTTGGAGATTTAGAAACATTTGGATACTTGTGTGGATGAGAGAGGAATGGCTCCATACAAAGCTACACGTTGATGTGAATGACTACTTCTCAATTGTTATGATTAAAAGGCTAGCTCAATCTCTTCTCCCCACTTTGGTCTCTTACTTCAAACCCTCTGGTCTAAGCTTTGTGCCTATCCCTGTCTTAGGGTGGAATCATGTGATTCCCCATCTCTCAAACTGGGTCCCAACTGTGATTTCTCCAACTGTGTTTGGTGCCTGCATTTCTTCCCACAGGACTGTGACCAGCACTAAGATAAGTGACTAAACGGCTTCACCATGCAAAGTGTGATTTATTTACCACAATAGGAACAAAGCATAACATAAGAGAAAATATGAGCACTTCCAGAGGGATCACTGCAGTAGTTTGGTGGAATCAAAATGTAGCCTTATTATTCAGACTTAGTTTCTCTTTAGGAACCATTTTAATACCTTTCTCTTTCAAATACCTTTGTACCATAGGAAAAACAATACCGTATATATTTATTTTAATAAATTTAAATAAATAACAATAATACATTCAGTTATAGAAGGCTCTTCGTGCCCTAACACATCATACATGACATAATAAAATCCCTTCAGCATTAAAATCATCATTTGAACAGATACCTGCAGAAACTTTTTTTCAATTCTTCCTCAATGGGGAAAGCAAAACATCAAGTCTCTCAGAAAATCTCATCAAGGTGATTCTGACATTGACACCTTGAACAGATGACAAAATAAATGGATACCACCATTTAGTCACATATATTCCACACTCTCAAGCTCTCCCTCCCCCAAGAAAGCCACCTGAAACAAAGAAACAAGTCACCAAATGAATCAACAAAATCAAACAAAATGAAAAAGAAACAAGCAAACACACAAGCCAAAACTCTCATACCCCAGGCTGTAGGTGACAGCAACCCTATATATCCCTATGATAGATAGATAGATAGATGCATACATAGATAGATTCTGATCTTATGTACACTGGTGTAATCTTATTCTAACTCATTTGACTTCAGTGAAGCTAGTCCAGATTTCATGATTTCATCAACAGATTACACCCTAAGTTCTGGAAGAGACAATTTTGTCATCAGTTGATTATATCTACAAAGAAACTCAGAATGAAATCACAGTCAAGTTGCAGTGAATGATATTTTAACTCTTGGTGAATAACCTCCACACAACCAGTTTCTGCAATGCAGCTTTGATCTCCTTGTTCCTCATGCTGTAGATGATGGGATTCATCACTGGAGGCACCAGGGAATAGAGAACACCCACAACAAGGTCCAGACCTGATGTTGAGCTAGAGATGGGTTTCAGGTAGGCAAACATGCCAGTGAAAAGCAACAAAGAGACCACAGTGAGGTGAGGAAGGCAGGTGGAGAAGGCTTTATGCCGTCCTTGCTCAGAAGGGATTCTCAGCACAGTTTTGAAGATGTGAACATAAGACACAATAATGAAAACAAAGCAGTTTAAACTTAAAAACGCACCTAAGGCAATACCCCCAACTTCTCTGAGGTACGAATCAGAGCAGGTGAGCTTGAGTAGCTGGGGGATTTCACAGAAGAACTGGTTGATGTCATTGGACTGGCAGAATGGTAACCTGAAGGTGTTCCCAGTGTGCAGGGCAGAGAAGACACTACTAGTAATCCAGGCACTGGTTGCCATTTGGACACAAGCTCTCCTGTTCATCACTCTCTCATAGTGCAGTGGTTGGCAGATGGCGACATATCGGTCATATGCCATGATGGTGAGTAAGGCAAGATCAGTTGTAGTGAAGAGGATAAAGAGAAAGACTTGGGCGACACATCCGGGATAAGAAATCACCCTGGTGTTCATGAGGGAGTTCGCCATGGATTTGGGGATAGTAACGGAGATGGAGCCAAAGTCTAGGATTGACAAATTTACCAGGAAGAAGAACATGGGGGATTGAAGATGGGGGTTGAGGGCTACAGCTGTGATGATGAGAAGATTCCCCATCAGGGCTGCCAGGTAAATCACCAGGAACATAACAAAGTGCAAAATCTGCAGCTCCCGAACGTCAGAAAATCCCAGGAGAAGGAACTCGGTCAGGGTGGTTTCGTTGGACATTTTCTTTCTCAGTTCATTGTTTTATGGCTGTGGAGGGAAGAGCAAAGACAGTGGGGAAATTACAGTGACAGAGGGAGTGGCCCTGATTTCTCCCCACAATATGATGTGATTGTCAACAATGCACAGCACTCGTTACTGATATTAACTTGGATTAGTGAGTTATATCACATGAATGTAAATTGGCACAGCTCCCTTAAAGTCAAGGAAGCTGCATCAGTTTGCACCATCTGAACATCTGGCTCATGATGTGGCTTAATAAAATGCTGTGTGAAGGATGGAACAAAAGTACAATCCCAATGCAACAATTCTAGCCAAGATGAATCCCCTATTGCTACGAAGAGCAGGTTCTGGACTTAGACAAGAAACTAAAGTGATAAAATTCCAACACTACCTGATATCCTTTTTTCGTGGTAGTAGGAGATGGACTTGGCATTCTGTATGACAGCTGGCCTGTAACGATTTCACTGCAACACCACGTAGATGGCCGGCTGCCTAAAAACATACTGATTTATGACACCAAATCCTGACTGCATTTCCATCTCTGTGTACTGATGGGCTAGCAGCATTGCTCTGCTACCTCTCTGCTTTGTCATTTGCCTCTGTCACTTTATGGGTGAGAGGGTCAGTGGCCATCCGGAAACTTTAGTTCTGTTCTTGGCTCTGCCACTGACCTGCTCTGTAATCTTGAGACAGTCCCTTTGCCTCCTTGTGCCTCTGTTTCCCCTTCATCCATTCTCTGCCTTGTCTTCTTGGACTGTGAGTTCTGTGGGGAATGAGCTGTGTCTTATTATATGTATGTTCACTGCCTCCATTTACAGCATTTGTGTTTAGCGGGCAGCATTGTGGGACAGTGCATATGGCGCTAGAGGAGAATATCTCAATTCTAATCCCATTGACATCCTCTATGTCCTTGGGCAGCGATAAGAGAAACAGGCTTTGGCTGGGTACGTCAATTCACTGTTCTCTATCTGAGGCACTAGTATGTTTAATACCCATGCTCTTGGATGCCAACTTCGCTGCTTACTCAGTTTTACCATTTAACAAGTGTCCCTTTGAAACGGAAATAAACACAGTTGCAATAGAGTGACTGGGTTAAAACTGTACAATTATTGGACTATATCAGTGTTCCTACCCCGGTTGAAATCTACAAATCCAATCTGGGGTATTCAGACATTTTCAGTTTAAATTATCTCAAAGGAAAACTGGATTTTAAACTGAGACATGTTCCAAGGAAGTCTCTGCTATTCTTGAAAAAACAACCTATGTACTGGTAAAGTCTAAATATTTTTTTTCTTAAATTCAGTGACAATGTTTCAGTTTTAAACAGTTTACCAGAAACTATCCAGTTCTCAATGAACAAAAAGAAAAAAAGTTTTGGTTTTCACAATTTCTATGAAAAGTCAACTGTTGTCTGCTGGAAAAACAACAACAACAACAACAACAACAACAACAACTCTGAGGAGCTCTAAATGTTTGCTTAAATTATATTAAAGGTTTTGAAGAGTTCCAATTGTAACTCATAGTTCTATTATGAAATTTGCCTGTTATGTTAATACACAAAGATATTTATTTGCAAATAGCAAACTTACTGTTTTGTCTCTTTGGAATATTCTCCAATTTGTGATGGATTTGTGGGATCTGCGATCAGCCAGACTTGCGGACGAGGCAGGTAAACAAACCATCCCGGCCCACCAGGGGCTTTCCCTACACAAGCAGGAACCCCAGTTTGCGAAACCCTGCATTTGAAATCCACCACAAGGATTCTTCAATTATTGCCTGTTTATTTACCTGTCAATAATGCCCCATTACTGATTTACCCAGCTGCTGTTTCTCTGCCTCTTCACCATATTTCCTGTGATGCTGGGTCTTTCTGCAGTTACCAGAAGTCAGGGACCCACTTCACAGATAGGAGCTCCCTCCTCTCCTCCTCAGACAGGCTTGGCTGAGGAGTAAGGCCTCTCCAAGCTGTATAACAAATGATAGCTTCTGCACTCTTCAAATATGGACACAACTTAGTATGTGGTTGTTGGGTGACGAACTCCCATTGGAAGTCTCTAGGATTTTCATGTCAAACATGATCACAGCTCAGTATATGCTTGTTCTGCAGTTAAATAACTGAACCTAGAATCCAGGGTTGTGAGCCCAGCTCTGATCTAACCTCAGGAGCAAATGACCCTGACATTCTGCCCTAGTAGACCCTAACCCCACAGAAGGGGATCAGCACCTGCCCTGGATCTCTCATGATTGCAGCGTGCCTGGAAGGATCCTTGGCTAAAAAGAAGACAAGGTTGATGCCCCACACGAGTCCCAAGGAGATTGAAGAATAGAATATATATTTGTAACACGGACATGTTACCCACAATAGCTCAGAGCCCAGTGGCATCAGCTCCCCAGCCAATCTGGAAAAGCCTGTTCTTTCATGAACTTCACATAATCAGCTCTGACAGAGAAGAGATGTTTTTCCCCCTATGTTGCATCAGGAGCTCTAGGAATGCAGCTATCAGAGAAACCCGCTGCCCTGGCTGTTTGATGTTGGTCACTAAGAAGTAGCCAGAGGCAAACATGAAGAGTTCAGTGCAAAGTCCTCAACCCATGTAAACTGATACAGTTTCAAAAAGTTCTAATATTACATTTCCTCCAGTGTATTATACCCCAAACATATTAACTGAAATAGCAAACTTACAGTGTTGGTCTTTGTGGAATGTTTTCAAGCCTGAGAAGCATTTGATAGTCCAGTCCCAAGATTCTCAGGCATTATCTGTCTCTATATCTCTCAATAATGCTCCCACCACAGTATTATCCAGCAGCTGTTTCCCTGCCCCATCACCATATTCCTCAGTGGCTGGGTCTCTGCGTTTCCCTACAGACAGGAACCCACTCCACAGACGACCACTCCCTACTCCCACTTGGATCAAGCTTGGTTGAGAGGTGAAGGACTAAATTAAATGGGGGATTGAAAGCCTCTCCCAACTCTTGAGCTAATCCTGGGTTGTGTGGGATAAAGATATGATCACAGCACAGGATATACCTTACTTGGGGTTAAATAGCTGAATCTGGTCTCCAGGGCTGTTAGCCCAGCTCTGATCTCATCTCAGGAAGAAACCACCCTGATAACTAGCCCTAACCAAACCTAACCCCCCAGAGGACGAAATGAATCTCATTTGATGGCAGCATCCCTGGAAGGACTCTTGGCCAGAAACAAGGCAGGGCTGAATGGCAAGTGGCATCCCAAGGAGACTTCAGAATAAAATATGTATTTGAAGCACAGACATGTGACCTACACTAGGTCAGAGCCCACAGCACTGAAGCCCCAGACGGCCTGGAATAGCCTGTTCCTTCATTAACAACCACATAAACAGCTCTTGGAGAGCAGAGATGTTTTTCTCCTGCATTTCATCATCAGCTCTTGGGATGCAGCTACCAGAGGAAGACAGATTATGCTGCACTGTCTGTTTAATGTTGGTCACTAAGAAGCAGCCAGAGGCAAACACTAAAAGCTCCTACCTATGTCCTAAACTGGTGTAAATTGATACAGTTCCACTGAGTTCTGAGTAGTTAGGGCTGTTTATGCCAAGTGGAGATGTGACCCTTTGATTTCCACAGAGTGTCCTTGATTTACACTATTTGGGGATGAGATGCCGATGATTATATAGTTTTAATAAGGTGGGGAATTAGGCCTCATTAACTCCACTGGAGCTACTGGGGATTTACACCAGCTGGGGATCTAGCCCATTCTTTGCCTGTGAATCTGAAGAGGAGACAAAAGTTCCTAACCAGTCTTCATGTTCTTAATATTTTGCCCCATGATATTAATTTCAAGAATAGAACTTTTAATAGCTAAGGAGCATTTCTTTCCTACTGAAGAGAGAACTTTGGAGGAATTCAGTGTTGCTTTGATTTTCTGTATCTGATTTGCAATTTTTATTTGGATGAATGGACACATTTTCTTTCTTTCTTTCTTTCTTTCTTTCTTTCTTTCTTTCTTTCTTTCTTTCTTTCTCAGCAATTATATGTTTTTTTCCTGCAGACATCTCCAAAATAACAGACTCATTAGTCTGAAGGTGCAATGCTCTATGACATCTTAAAAATGTTTATTTCACACTGATTGTAGGTATGACGGAGAGAATGAACAATGATGAAGGGTCAGATCCTCATCTGGTGTAAATCAATTGTAGCTCCATTGGCGTTAAGGGGTCAAATCCGCCCACCACCCTCACATAAACCTTGCGTAAATCTGCCATAATGCAGGTAGAGTCAATGAGACCAGATCTCCGGATGCTGTAAATTTGCATAGTGATATGTAGCTATTTCAGTTGATGTAACCTCAGTATCTGTACCATGATGCCTGGTATTATGTTTGTTCCAGTATATGACATTCTCATTGCTTAGAACCTCTATCCCATTTTAATAAACATAAAATATTCTAAAATCTTGAGATTATAGTTCATAGACAGAAATCTGTGAGATATACTCCCTGCTGGTTAACTGCCTGCTAAATATATAAACATTAGCTCTGGGATCCCTAGGTAAAATGACAGAGATGGTGAGAGATCAGAGACCGGAAAAATGCCCAGTTTGAGAAACCCAGCCAGAGGAAGGACCTACTCCGGCTGGAGGAGGGCCACCTTAGAGACACCCTCGGAGAGAGTGGGGAGAAGTGATGCCATGTTTGTAAAAAACTGGGCTCTATCTCCCTGAATTGTCCCATCTGTCCACCAATGGTGAGAGCAATCCTGGAGCAGCAGCCTGTCCCTCAACCTTATGTAGTTATCTTTGTGACTGGTTCAGCGTCTCTGCACATTCAGGCAGATATAGTTGCATCAGTCAAACTCAAAGCAGTTTCCCCTCTTAGAGCTATTATCTGAAGCTCTGTCTAGCTCCTGGGAGGTGGGGTAAACATAAAGGTCATTGGGTGGTACTTAATGACCTGTGAAAAACAGAAGATCTGTTTTTCTAATCGTCTGGTTAGGAACCCTGATATGTAGAATGATGATGCACTGAGGGCGAATGAAAACATTAACAATTTCATTGGAACATTTAGTAAAGATACAAAGGCTCCAAATTACATAAAAAGACAGCAGTAATGTGATATTAAGATGATTGTTTGCATCATCTCTTACATAGAAACACACCCTTTCTTGGAGTTGTGGTGGTCATGGAGAAAAAGGACGTGAAAGGTGAGAAAGGATCAGTTTAGGGAACTCTTAGAGCACTTATTCCTTCACTCTCCCACTTCCCTGGTTCTTGTTGTGAGAACAGAGAGCAACAATACCCAAAGTCTGAACGTGCAAACAATGTGATGTCTATTGGGGTAAACTTCCAGCAAGCTTAAATCCAGGTTCCTTTTTCCTTATTTTATAATCCCAATTTACTTCCTGTTTGTGCCTAATTTATATTGTAATAGTCTCAGCTACACTTTAACCAATCATTTTACTGAAATCTGTCTAACGAACCGTAACATATTATAACATAACTATCTAACCAATTATATGCCACTACCCAAATTAGAAATGAGGATTTCACAACCACTGAGAAGTATCAGAGGGGTGGCTGTGTTATTCTGGATCTAATGAAGTGGGTATTCACCCACGAAAGCTTACGCTCCAATATGTCTGTTAGTCTATAAGATGCCACAGGACTCTTTGTAGCTCTTGAGAAGTGAATTCTTCCCAGACTTGATGCTATCAAACTAATCCTAAGGTTAGAAGGGACCTCAGGAGGTCATCTAGTCCAACCCCCTGCTCAAAGCAGGACCAATCCCTAGACAGATTTTTACCACAGTTCCCTCTCAAGGATTGAACTTGCAACTGTGAGTTTAGCAGGACAATGTTCAAACCACTGAACTATCCCGCCCCCCCCATCTTTAGCTCTCTTTATCTGGTGGTGATTATCAGGAAAGGACTGTATTCCTAACAGCCCAATAATACCTTACTTCAATGTGACTAGTTTGGACTGTGAGGATGTGACTGTACCTTTCAAACATATGGCTGCCTCTGCTGCTTAGACAAAGGCCTTAGTCTAAGAACTAGGCGTCAGACTATATTAGTGAGAGAAGGCCCATACACAGGTGAACTGTGATTTTGATTCATTGTTTTATAGTCCTGTAACTAGCTAAGTGATAAAAACTATACCTAAGTTCTTAAAGTATATGCCTTTAGAGGCGGGCCTGAATATCTATATCCTAACAGGAACTAACTTGGCACTGTCAAGACCTGCATTGTTTCCCTTCATCCTCCAGGGACTTGTTCTGTAACTTTGGGCAAATCATTTAATCTCTTTCTCCCTCAGTTCCCCTTCTGTATAACAGGGACAATGGCATTTGTCTACTACACAAAGGTGTTGTGAGGACTAAGGGTTGTGAAGCGCTCAGATACTCTGTTATGGAGGCCATATAAGTACATACTGTTGAATGAATGAAAATCTTGACCAACAATTCTATCTCACAGAGCAGAGGTGGGCAAACTACGGCCTGTGGGCCACATCTGGCCTGCAGGATCATCCTGCCTGGCCTTTGAGCTCCCAGCTGGAGAGGCTAGCCCCCAGCCCCTCCTCTGCTGTCTCCCTTCCCTGCAGTCAGGGGACAAGGAGCAGGGGGGTTGGATGGGGAGGTTGCGAGGGGGGCAGTCAGGGGGAGAGAAGTGTGAGGGGGAGGGGGCCAGGCTTCTTGGGGAGGCCTAGGTTGCCCTACCCAGACCTCTATACCTTTTCACAAACCCAATGTCACCCTTGGGCCAAAAAGTTTGCCCACCCCTGTCATAAGGGCTGTAATCAGGTTCCTTCATGTGGGTCTTCTGAAATTAAAAAAAAATATATAATTTCAGATTGAAGGTTTAGAATCTCAAAGCTGCCTTAGGGATTAAACATGTCTAAATCCCATGAAAACTGATGAAATTTGAGCATCCAGATACCTAGGCAATCTTGGAAGTATTTAGAAAGGCAAAACACGCAACTGTCCTGCATCACAAATCTGTTAGACATTCGCTTTCCTCCCTGAGCACAGGAAACTTCCCATTAACCTCTTGATGGCACTTTACATCTCAGTGTTCCTCAGGGTGTAGATCATTGCGTTCAGCATTGCAGTAACCACTGTGTACAGCACAGACACTGTCTTATCCGTGGTGAATTTCTGGAAAGGCCGGTCATAGATGAAGACACAAGGTCCAAAATGCAAATTCACCACTGTGATCTGAGCTGCGCAGGTGGACAGGGCTTTGTGCTTACCTTCCATGACATGTGTCCTTATCTTGACAAGGATGATGGTGTAGGATATGAGCAATTTGATGAAGGCTCCTGTGGTGACCAGTCCATTGTTGGAGACCATCAGAAACTCCATTATATACGTGTCTGTGCAGACCAGTTTGATGACTTGGGGGACATTGCATTACAAACTGTCTAGTGTGTTGGGTCCACAGAAGGGCAGTTGGATGATCAGTGCAAGCTGGACAATGGAATGAACAAAGCCACCCAGCCATGCCCCTGCCACCCGTCCTATGCACATACTTCTGTTCGTGATAGACAGTTAGTGCAATGGCTTATAGATGGCCATATACCCATCAGCTGCTATCACTACTAGGAAGAAGACCACAGTGCCCCCGATGAAGTGGAAGACTAATGTGTGGGTCAGATACCCACTCAGAACCTTACAAAGTTTTTGTTTTGTGCATTATTGTGCTTAGGTATTCCCTTTCTGATTGGGAAAGCACACAAAAAATAACAGTGTAGTTGCAGGGGAAAAGGGTAGATGGTTAAATAAGTACCTAGGACTCACTAATTGTGGTGGCACACATGCTAGGTGAGTTTATGAACTACTGAGAGGTGACATCCCGGGTCCATTGTCTTTCATAATGGCAATTCATAGCGATTCTTAGTATTTGCGACAGAAAGCTGGTAAGAATGATTCTATAGCCTGGTGGTTAAGGTAGTCATGAGGATACTCAAAATAAAATCCTTGCTCCGGTCATTCTTTAATTATTTACACAAAATAGCAAAGATTCAAGAGTAGAGATTGAGTAAACCCCAGACCCCAATATTCCATAACCCAGAGCCTGCTCCTCTCTTACGGAAGACCTAAATTCAAATCCTTTCACTGTATTAGACAAAAAGGGAAACCAAACCCTGTCATCCCACTCCACAGGTACCTCTGCAAACCACTAAGCTACAGTTTATAACAGAGACACCACCTCCCCCAAAATGTTTTGAAATTTTTGATCCACCACCAACTTCTGAAAAATATGTTCACTTGCTTTTTGGTATTTCTATTCTTAAATTACTGGTAACAACTGTCAATCTTAACTTCAGTTTGGCAGCATTTGTGTTTCTTGTTGTCTTTTTTTCCTTTAGGAATTCCCTTCTTTCCAACACCACTGTGAAGTCAACTGCTTCTGCAAACTCAGGAAGGAGACATAATGCTTGGCACTTTAAGAAATTACACATTACTGCATTCCTTTCACCTTTCTCTCTGATATTGGCCATAGACAGGGAACTCTACTCAAAGTAAAATCATCAGATGATTCCTATATTCTAACCGTATGTAAATTCAACAGTGCTAGGAAGTTTGTGTGTGTAGAGACGTAAGCAGTGAACCTAGAAGCATTTGTATAACTCATGGCACATGGAAGGGGCAAGGATGTTGTGAATATGGTCTGGACATCTCACTAATCAGAACTTATTGATGCATGTCTTCATCTGTGTGTAGTGTGTTTCCTAGGCAGAGTCAACAAAACCACTGTCCAGTAAAGAGTAAAGCACAGTGTAGTGCATGAAAACTGATAAATAAGTCCCCTATTTATGGATGAGTGAGGATGTGTCTACATTACAAGCTATGCCACTGCAGTGTAAATGCTTACTACAGTCACAGAAGGGGATTTTCCATCACTGCAGTAAATCTACCCTCTTGAGACTCGGTACCGACATTGATGGAAGAATTCTTCCATCAACCACACTGTGGCTACTGTTGGGGTTAGGTCGATCTAACTATGTCGCACAGGGCATGACATTTTCACAGCTCTGAATGATGAAGCTAGGCTCACTTCCATTTTAGGTGCATACCAGGCCTAAGTCTCTCCCAGAATGCATATTTCATTATTTCACAATGAAGCCAGAGGGGGAGAGTTCATTTGTGTGGCTGCTTTGAACTGAGCATTTCCATTCTTTTAAATATTTGGTTTCTTTTTAAGTTCAAACTTAACACTGAATTTCCCTGAAGCTCTGTGTCCTGTTATCCTCCACAGAATCATAGAATATAAGGGTTGGAAGGGAGCTCAGAAGGTCATCTACTCCAACTCCCTGCTCAAATCTGGAACAATTCCCAACTAAATCATCCCAGCCAGGGCTTTGTCAAGCCTGACCTTAAAAAACCTCTAAGGAAGGAGATTCCACCACCTCTCTGGGTAACTCATTTCACCACTCTCTGATTGAAAACGTTTTTCCCAATATCCAACCTAAACCTCCCCCACTGCAACTTGAGACCATACTCCTTGTTCTGTCATCGGGTACCACTGAGAACAGTGTAGATCGATCCTCTTTGGAACACCCTTTAGGTAGCTGAAAAGCAGCGATCAAATCCCCCCTCATTCTTCTCTTCTATAGACTAAACAATCTCAGTTCCCTCAACCTCTCCTCAGAAGTTATGTGCCCCAGCCCTCTAATCATTTTTGTTGCTCTCCGCTGGACTCTTTCCAATTTTTCCGCATCCTTCTTGTAGTGTGGGGCCCAAAACTGGACACAGTACTCCAGATGAGGCCTCACCAATGTTGAATAGAGGGGAATGATCACATCCCTCGATATGCTGGCAATGTCCCTATTTATACAACCCAAAATGCTGTTAGCCTTCTTGGCAACAAGGGCACACTATTGACTCATATCCAGCTTCTCGTCTACTGTAACCCCTAGGTCCTTTTCTGCAGAACTGCTTCCTAACCATTCGGTCTCTAATCTGTAACAGTGAAGAGGATTCTTCCGTCGTAAGTGCAGAACTCTGCACTTGTCCTTTTGAACCTCATCAGTTTTCTTTTGGCCCAGTGTTCTAATTTGTCTAAGTCCCTCTGTATACTATCCCTACCCTCCAGGGTATCTACCTCTCCACCAAGGTTAGTGTCATCTGCAAAGTTGCTGAGGGTGCAGTCCATGCCATCCTACAGATTATTAATGAAGATATTGAGCAAAACTGGCCCCAGGACCAACTGTTGGGGCACTCCACTTGAAAATGGCTGCCAACAAGACATGGAGTCGTTGATCACAACCCTCTTGAGACCGACGATCTAGCCAGCTTTCTATCCACCTTATAGTCCAATCATCCAACCCATACTTCTTTAACTTGCTGGCAAGAATACTGTGGAAGACAGTATCAAAAGCTTTGCTAAAGTCAAGGAATAACACATCTACTGCTTTCACCTCATCCAGAGACCCAATTATCTCTTCATAGAAGTCTATTAGGTAAGTCAGGCATGACTTGCCCTTGGTGAATCCATGCTGACTGTTCTTGATCACTTTCTTCTCCTTTAAGTGCTTCAGAATTGTTTCCTTCAGGACCTGCTCTATGATTTTTCCAAGGACTGATATGAGGCTGATTGGACTGTAGTTCCCCGGATTCTCCTTCTTCCCTTTTATAAAGATGGGCACTACAGTAGCCTTTTTCCAGTCATCCAGGACCTCCCCACTTCGCCATGAGTTTGCAAAGATAAATGCCAATGGCTCTTCAATCAGATCCACCAACTCCTTTAGCACACTCAGATGCAGCGCATCCAGCCACACGGACTTGTGTTCGTACAGTTTTTCTAAATAGCCTCAAACCTTTTCTTTCTCCACAGTGGGCTGGTCATCTTCTCCCCATACTGTGCTGCCCAGTGCAGCAGTCTGGGAGCTGACCTTGTTTGTGAAGACAAAAGCAAAAAAAATCATTGAGTACATTAGCTTTTTCCACATCCTCTCTCACTAGGCTGCCTCCCTCATTCAGTAAGGGGCCCACACTTTCCTTGACTTTCTTCTTGTTGCTAACATACCTGAAGAAACCCTTCCTGTTACTCTTAACATCTCTTGCTAGCTGCAACTCCAAGTGTGATTTGGCCTTCCTGATTTCACTCCTGCATGCCTGAGCAATAGTTTTATATTCCGCCCTGGTCATTTGTCCAATCTTCCACTTCTTGTAAGCTTCTTTTTTACATTTAAGATCAGCAAGGATTTCACTGGTAAGCCAAGCTGGTTGCCTGCCATATTTACTATTCTTCTGACATATAGGGATGTTTTTTTCCTGCAGCCTCAGTAAGGATTCTTTAAAATACAGCCAGCTCTCCTGGACTCCTTTTTCACTCATGTTATTTTCCCAGGGGATCCTGCCCATCAGCTCCCTGAGGGAGTCAAAGTCTGCTTTTCTGAATTCCATGGTCTGTATTCTGCTGCTCTCCTTTCAGGGACGGCTCTAGCCATTTCGCTGCCCCAAGCACTGCGGCATGTCGCGGGTTGCACTCTGCCAGTCGCTGGTCCCACGGCAGAGGTGGACCTCCCGCAGATGTCCCTGCAGAAGGTCTGCTGGTCCCGCGGCTCCGGTGGAACTCCCGCAGGCCTGCCTGCGGATGCTCCACCTAAGCTGTGGGAATAGCGGACCCTCCGCAGGGGCACCTGCAGGAGGTCCTTCGGAGCCACGGGACCAGCGGTCCCTCCGCAGGCATTCTTGAGGGAGGTCCACCAGATCCTCAGGACCAGCAGACCCTCCACAGGGATGCCTGAGAGAGGTCCACTGGAGCCACCTGCGGCCCTCCTGGCGACGGACAGAGTGTCTCCAGAGGCATGAAGCGTGAAGCACGCCCTTGGCGTGCTGGGGCTTGGAGCCACCCCTATCTCCTTTCTTTCTTGTGTCAGTATCCTGAAGTCGACCATCTCAATGTCACTTCCTCCCGGGTTCCCATCTACTATTGCTTCCCCTACTAACTCTTCTCTGTTTGTGAGCTGCAGGTCAACAAGAACTCTGCCCCTAGTTGGTTCCTCCACAACTTGCACAAGGAAATTGTCCTCAATATTTTCCAAAATCTTCCTGGATTTTCTGTACACTGCTGTATTGCTCTCTCCACAGATATCAGGGTGATTAAAGTATCCCATGAGGATCAGGGCCTGCAATCTAGTAACTTCTGCAAGTTGCCTGAAAAAAGCCTCATCCACCTCATCCCCCTGTTCTGGTGGCTTATAGCAGACTCCCACCACGACATCATCCTTGTTGCTCACACTTCTAAACTTAATCCAGAGACTCTTAAATTTTTCTACAGTTTCATACCAGAGCTCTGAGCAGTCATACTGCTCTTTTGCAAACAATGCAACTCCCCCACCTTTTGTGCCCTGCCTGTCCTTCCTGAACAGTTTATATCCATCTATTAAGGTGCTCCGATCATGTGAGTTATCCCACCAAGTCTCATTTATTCCAATCATATCATAATTCCTTGACTGTGCCAGGACTTCCAGTTCTCGCTGCTTGTTACCCATGCTTCTTGCATTTGTGTATAGGAACTTAAGATAACCACAACTTTTATCTGTCAATAATTTTCTTCTCCCTTTCCTGAGTAATTAATGCCTGGACTTACAGAAGAGCCAGAATGCTAAAGGTCTTTAGGTGCCTAGAAGGATTTTCAAAAGAGCCTAGGTGTCTAATATACAATGAAATCATTCTGTTTTACGGACCTAGAGTGGAATTCACAATGGTATTTATTTGCATTTTCAAAAGTGCCTAATGGCCAATTTTTAAAAATACTTAGGCATCGAAAAAGGCAGATAGGTGTCTAGTGGAATTTTAAGAAACACTTGAGCAGGTTAGGAACTTAATTCTTGTTGAAAGCAATGGAAGTTAGGCATATATGAAGTTTAGGCACTTTTGAAAATCCCACTAAGACCCTATCTGCATTTTTAGGTGCATAAATTCTTTTGAAAATCTGGCCCTTTTAAATTTTTGAAAATCCCACTTTGGGTGTGATGGAAGGGACTGAGAGCCAGAGACTTAGCCCAGACCCAACTCTGTGAAATCAGGCTAAGGTTTGGCATCGAATGTCCAGTTTTTCAAATCAGCCTAAAGGTGTCAGACATCCATTCCTTTAAAGATCCAGGACTAAACCCAGCAGTGCTAAGAACTAGCCTTGTAGACCATGAACATTCCATCAGAATTAGGCTAATAAGGGTATATCTACATTGCAGCTTGGAGCAAGCTAGCACATTGACATTATCAGTGTGGATATTGCAGTGTGGGGTCTCAAGCCCACCTGATTCTCCTGGGCCTGAGCTTGGATGGATAATGTTAGAAGGTGGGACCTGGGCTCTTAAATCATGAAGATAGCTTTGAACAATGTACCCTTAGGCTGAGGTATTTTGGGCTTCCAGGCTAAGATTTCCAAAGCTGTTTAGAGGAGTCAGGCACCCAATTCCCAGTACAAGCAGCTGAACATTGAACCCTACCAGGGAGCATAAATCTTGGTCAATAGGAGCCAGATTTGTAAAGGTATTTAGGTTCCAAATGATGCAGACCTGCACTTAGAGGGGTTTCAAAAGCACCTCTGCACCCAAACACTGAAACCTATAGGAGTTAGGCACTTATGAAATTTCCACTAGGCTCTTATGTGCATCTTTGGGTGTCTAAATATTTTTAAAAACCTGGCTCTAATTCCTAAAATGCACAGAACATCTCAGTAACTGAGGATCCAGTAGGCAATTAAAGTCCTGTTGTATTTGCACAATTGTCCCATGTCAAACAAATGCTGGCAAACAAACACAGCCAGGTAGAGGCAACTGGGCTCCACTTCTCCTGCTGCAGAATATAAAGAGGGAAAGGATGTGACTCTCTATGCAGGCCGACTTTACATGGACGATCCTTATTATCAGTTTCTGTCCCCTGACTTCACTGGTCTTGGTGAGTTTATGGTCTGCAGCCATTGCACAGACCTGGGAAGCAAACTCCCATTCCCATTACCCCGCGGGAACCATCCCTGCCCCAAAGCAGCAGATATTTCATTGCTTCAGTTAAAGTCTTCTACTTCGTGGGGAAGGTTGGCCCAATGGTTAGAGCACTAGGCTGGGACTTGGCAAACCAGCATTCAGTTCCTTGCTTCTCCATTTGCATCCTGTGTTTGACTGGTCTGGTACTGAGTCACTATGCCCCACTTCCCTGTTGGACACTGTCTCTCCAAACTGCACCTGCCACTAGCCGGTGGAAGTTGTGCCTGACCCACTGGCTACTGCAAGAGGGGACATTTCCATTAGACACTCCACGCCACTGCATGGAAATTAGCTTGACCCAGAGCACTGGCTGAGACATCAGGAATGTTGTTAAGGGCCCAGCATGTAGTGGATCAATCAGCATCAGTCCTATCCTCTCAGCAGATGAGGAAGGATGATTGAGCCCTTAGGATAGCAGCCTGCCACTGCAGAGATGCAGGTTTCATTCCTTGTTCTGTCACACATGCCCTGTCCAACCTTAAACGAGTCACTTACAGCACATTTTTAAAGGTGTTTGGGCTTCTTAAGGCAGCTGAGCACTTCTGAAAGTCTCACTGGGCACCTCTCTACATTTTAGGGGTCTGATCACCATTAGATGCCTTGCCCTTATGCTCTCTGTGCCTCAGTTTCCCATTCCAATGGGGATAATGCTACTTCCTTACCTCCCTGGACTGTATTAAGATAACTACTTGAAATATCTTGAGATACTCATGTATTGCAGCTATGGAACTGCTAGAAATACTTTAAATACATGATTACAAATGCAAAGGCTGAAGTTTTCCTGGGTCTCTAGGGGATGGGGATGCCAAATTCCCAGTAAAATGAATGTGGGTGGGGGATTCACTTCCTAGAGCTGCCTTTGAAAATCTCAGCTAAAGTGACTGGCAGTCACTCTTTTCTGTCCATTTAAAGCCATTCCTGTGGCTATGCAAAGCAAATTGTTATATTCCCAGCGTGGATCCCAGTGTCTGAGAATATTTTCATCAATATTTTAAAATGTATGATTAAAAATTGCAAAACATAAAGTTTGAAATTTCAAAAGTTTTAATGAAACTGCTGTTAGGTTCCTCTGCCAGTTTTCTAGCTAACATATCATCTGCTAATGCCAGATCTGAATGGCCAGATTTTTTTTCTGAACTCTTCAGTCTAAAAGCTAACGGTATATCAGTCATCTCTCTTGAACATTGGTGAGGCCTCATCTGGAGAACAAACTACATGAAGGATGTGGAAAAATTGGAAAGAGTCCAGCGGAGGGTAACAAACATGATTAGAGGGCTGGGGAACATGACATGAGGAGAGGCTGAAGGAATTGGGATTGTTTAAACTGCAGAAGAGAAGAATGAGGGGGCATTTGATAGCTGCTTTCAAATACCTAAAAGGGTCTTCCAAGGCTGGATCTAGACTGTTCTCAGTGGTAGCAGATGACAGCACAAGGAGTAAGGGTCACAAGTTGCAATGGGAGAAGATTAGGTTGGATATTAGGAAAAACTTTTTCACCAGGAGGGTGGTGAAGCACTGGAATGGGTTACCTAGGAAGGTGGTGGAATCTCCTTCCTTAGAGATTTTTAAGGTCAGGCTTGACAAAGCCCTGGCTGGGATGATTTAGCTGGGGATTGGGCCTGCTTTGAGCAGGGGGTTGGAATAGCTGACCTCCTATGGTCCCTTCCACCCCTGATATTCTATGATCACTTTGACAGGGTTTTACAAGTGAGCCATAAGTTTGCTTTCCACCATGGCCAAGGGGTGGAAAAGAGGTCTCTGAGTAGCTGATGTGACAAAGTTCCTCCTCTATCTTGGTGGATCCTGCGCTTATTGGCAGATTTGCTCACCTCAGTGATCTTCCCCACAGTCTGGATCAACTCCTCCTGTGTCTGATCAGGAGTTGGGAGGTTTGGGGGGAACCCAGACCCGCCCTCTACTCCAGGTTTAAGCCTAGGGCCCAGTGGATTGCAGCTCTCTATAGTGCCTCCTGTAATGCTGCATGACAGCTACAACTCCCTGAGCTACTTCCTCATGGCCTCCTCCAAACACCTTCTTTGTCCTCACCACAGGACCATCCTCCTTGGTGTCTGATAATGCTTGTACTCCTTATGCCTCCAGCAGCACAGCCTCTCACTCTCAGCTCCTTGCGCCTCTTGCTCCCAGCTCCTCACACACACTTCCTCTCCTCTGGCTCCCCCCTCCCTGACTGGAGTGACCTCCTTTTTTAACTCAGGTGCCCTGATTTGCCTGCCTTGATTCGCTGCAAGTATTCTAATCAGCCTGACTGCCTTAATTGGTTTTAGCAAGTTCCTGATTACTCTAGTGCAGCCCCTGCTCTGGTCACTCAGGCAACAGAAAACTACTCATCCAGTGACGAGGATATTTGCCTTCTATCAGACTCTTGTACCCCACTGGTCTGGATCTGTCACACTGAATTATCTCTGAATTTATGTTGGACTGCTGGGATATTACTGTAATATTGATTGTATGCTTAACGACCTAGAGTCTTTATTTATTATTTATTATTATTATTATTATTATTAATAAAAGTTTTTAAAATACCTACAAGTTGTGTCATTCTTTTTAGGTTGGAAGAGGCTATTGTGATGAGGAACTTTTCCTGTTGTTTCCTAAAGAATATCTGTCTTGCAATAATGAAGCCATTTCTGGATCCAAGTGAAGTCGCTGGGGTTTAGCCTTTCACATTAAAGAGATCAGGATTTGGCCAATGGCTCAGAAACAAAAAGACCCATTTTTTCTAATGTCACTCTAGAGAAAGTCAGTGTGACAGAGATGTAAGGGTAAAATTTCCAGGGTTAGCTATACTAGCTCAAAGCAGAGAAGTTCCATTGACATCACCAACTCAATGCCAAAGAAGCTGTAGCCAAAGATTCTGGGCTAAACTCAATATTGCTTTAAACATTGATGTATGTGACTTGTGATAGCTAGGCTTAGAAGGATCAGATTTTTATTGATAAATGTTAATAAGTTAGTAAGAGGACCAGAAAAAATTCACCATGGCTAAAGAGTAAAGTAATATAAGTACAGTAGATAGAGGCAAAAAGTCACCCTTTAAACACTGGAAGTTAAATCCTACTGTGGAAAATCATAAGGAGAATAAACCTCTGCAAGTCAAGTGTAAAAGTATAATTAGGTATAGAACAAGAGAACTTCACAATTTGAACCCATGGCACAGAGATGGGGTCCTATTGAACAGCGGGATTCTATTCTGTGTAAGGAGAGGCTGACCGAGGCCAGAAGTAAGAAGTACATGCTCAGAGTAAGCTGGACTCTGCCCAGACGGAAACACTGATGGATCTCAGACTTCCAGAAGAGGTGAGACCAGAGCAAAGGAGGGGACATCTCAGGACACTGTTGTTTTCAAATAATATCTAACACACAAGAGTTTTAAAAGTAAAGAAAAGTAAAGTTACTGTATTTAAGAAATCCTTTAGGTCATCCTGCATTCTCTGTTTTGCTACTACATTGTCCCTGAAAGGGTTAAACTGGATGCCCAAAGTCACCACAATCTAGGTGGAGCTTGGGGTGGAGGAGGATGTGTGCGTAAGCTGCTGGGGGGGTTGGAAGAACTCAGAAACTTTTTTGAGATCCAGAGCAGATGGATGGTGAAAAATCCACACCCCTGAACGATACAGCTATACCAACCTAACCTGACTTGTGGACAGCGCTATGTTGATGGGAACCGCTTTTTCTGTCAACATAGCTACTGCCGCTTGGGAAAGTGGATTAACTATGCCAATAGAAGAAGCTCTCCTGTCAGTGTAGAAGCCTCTTCACTTAAACACTACAGGGGGGCAGGTGCATCTGGGCAGCTATGCTGATGCAGAGTTTTAAGTGTAGACTTGCACTTAGGTACCTGTTAGAGGGTGTGGTTTAGCACACACCTTTCTGGTCAGCATCTCCCATAGTTAAGTTAGATGCCTCCCTACAAAGCATACTGGCTTTGCTGGATCCTATTCTTCAGTGTCTGTCTCTCCCTGTTCATTGTACAGGGAGCTTGGGCATCTAACTCAGGGTTTGCAAATCCCATTGATTTTCTAAGTGCCCAAAGGTTAAGTGCTGAGATGTTCAGGGTTGCAACACAAAATGGTCAACTTTCTAAATGTATTTGGGTGCTTTGCAGGATTTTCAAAAGCTGCTAGATGCACAACACCTATGAAAACTATGAGTTTTAGGTACCTCAGTGCTTTTGAAAATCCTTTTTTCATCTAAAAACCTTTGAAAATGTGGCACCCAAGTCCTTTTTTGAATCTATCCCGGAGTGTCTGAAATCCCTAAAGAGGCTTTGCACATATAAGCTTGGACAATTAGAGAGAGATCCAAAACATTTCCAACTTTGAGGGATTTGGAAAATTCATCTGGGTGTTACCAATAGATCCTTCCGTTCTTGACGTGCTACTAACAAACAGGGAAGAATTGGTAGGGAAAGCAAGAGTGCATAGGACCCTGGAAGGAAGTTACCATGAGATGGCCAAGTGCAGGATCTTAACACAAGGAAGAAAGGAGAGCAGCAGGGCATGGACCCTGAACTTCAGAAGAACAGACTTTGACTCCGGCAGGGAATTGATGGGCAGGATGCCCTGGGAGAATAACATGAGGGGGAATGGAGTCAAGGAGAGGAGGCTGTATTCTAAAGATTTCTTATTGAGGTTGCAGGAACAAACCATCCCGATGTGTCAGAAGAACCGTAAATATGGCAGGCAACTAGCTTGGCTTAGCAGTGAAATCCTTGCTGATCTTCAACACAAAAATGACGCTTACAAGAAGTGGAAGCTTGGAAAAATGACCAGGGAGGAGAATAAAAATATTGCTCAGGCATAAAGGAGTGAAATCAAGAAGGCCAAATTACACTTGGAGTTGCAGCTAGCAAGGGATCTTATGAATAACAAGAAGGGTTACTTCAGGTATGTTAGCAACAAGAAGGTCAGGGAAAGTGTGAGCATCTTACTGAATGGAGGAGGAAACCTAGTGAGAGAGGATTTGGAAAAAACTAATATACTCAGTTCTTTTTTTGCCTCTGTCTTCATGAACAAGGTCAGGTCCTAGACTACTGCAATGAGCAGCACAGTATGGAGAGGAGGTGACCAGCCCTTTGCGGAGAGAGAGAGAAGAGGTTCAGGACCATTTAGGAAAGCTGCATGAGCACAGGGGGCCAAATGTGTTGCATCCGAGGGTGCTAAAAAAGCTAGCGGATGTGATTGTAGAGCCATTGGCCATTATCTTTGAAAGCTCGTGGTGATCTAGGGAGGTCCCAGAAGACTGGAAAAAAGCTACTGTAGTACCCATTGTGACAGACCCAAGCCAGTGGGGTACAGGAGTCTGGTTGAGGGCAAATATACTGGTCACTGGGTGAGTAGATTTCTGTTCCCTGAGTGACCAGAGCAGGGGCTGAACTAGAGTAATCAGGAACCTGCTAGAACCAATTAAGGCAGACAGGCTGATTAGACCACCTGCAGCCAATCAAGGCAGGCTAATCAGGGCACCTGGGTTAAAAAAGGAGCTCACTCCAGTCAGGTGGGGAGGAGCTAGAGGAGAGGAAGTGGGTGTGAGGAGCTGGGAACAAGAGGCGCAAGGAGCTGATAGTGAGAGGGTGTGCTGCTGGAGGAATAAGGAGTAAAAACATTATCAGACACCAAGGAGGAAGGTCTTGTGGTGAGGATAAAGAAGGTGTTTGGAGGAGGCCATGGGGAAGTAGCCCAGGAAGTTGTAGCTGTCATGCAGCTGTTACAAGAGGCACTATAGACAGCTGCAATCTACAGGGCCCTGGGCTGAAACCCGGAGTAGAGGATGGGCCCGGGTTCCCCCCAAACCTCCCAACTCCTGATCAGACACAGGAGGAGTTGATCCAGACTGTGGGGAAGATCACTGAGCAAATCTGCCAATAAAAGCAGAACCCACCAAGGTACAGGAGGATATTTGTCACTCCATCTTTAAAAAAAGGAAGAAGGAGAATCCGGGGAACTACAGGCCAGTCAACCTCATCTCAGTCCCTGGAAAAATCATGGAGCAGATCCTCAAGGAATCAATTTTGAAGCACTTAGAGGAGAGGAAAGTGATCAGGAACTGTCAGCATGGATTCACCAAGGGCAAGTCATGCCTGACTAACCTAATTGCCTTCTATGAGGAGATAACTGGGTCTGTGGATGAGGGGAAAGCAGTGGATGTGTTATTCCTTGTTTTTAGCAGAGCTTTTGATACGGTCTCCCACAGTATTCTTACCAGCAAGTTAAAGAAGTATGGACTCGATGAATGGACTATAAGGTGGATAGAAAGCTGGCTAGATTGTCGGGCTCAATGGGTAGTGATCAATGGCTTCTTTTCTAATTGGCAGTGGAGAGCTCCAAGGCTCAGTCCTGGGAATGTTTTTTTTACAATATCTTCATTAAGAATCTGGAAGATGGTGTGAATTATATCCTTAGCCAATTTGCAGATGACACTAAACTGAGAGGAGTGGTAGATTTGCTGAATGGTAAAGATAGGATACAGAGTGACCTAGACAAATTATGGATTGGGCCAAAGGAAATCTGATGAGGTTCAACAAGGACAAGTGCAGAGTCCTGCACTTAGGAGGAAAGACTCCCATGCACTGCTACAGACTAGGGACCGAATGGCTAGGCAGCGGTTCTGCAGAAAAGGACCTTAGGGTTAAAATGGATGAGAAGCTGGATATGAGTCAACATTGTGCCCTTTTTGCGAAGAAGGCTAATAGCATTTTGGGCTGTATAAGTAGGGTCATTGCCAGCAGATCGAGGGACGTGATCATTCCCCTCTATTTGGCATTTTGGAACCCTCACCTGGAGTATTGTGTCCAGTTTTGGGCCCCACACTAGAAGGAAGTAAAAAATTGGAAACAGTCCAGCGGAGGACAACTAAAACTATTAGGGTCTGGAGCCCAAGATTTATGAGGAGAGGCTAAGGAAACTGGGATTATTTAATCTGCAGAAGAGAAGAATGAGGGGGGATTTGATAGCTGCTTTCAACTACTTGAAAGGGGGTTCCAAAGAGGATGGATCTAGACTTTTCTCAGTGGTAGCAAGTGACATAACAAGGAGTAGTGGTCTCAAGTTCCATTGGGAGAGGTTTAGGTTGGATATTAGGAAAAACTTTTTCACTAGGAGGGTCGCGAAGCACTGGAATGGGTTACGTAGGGAGGTGGTGGAATCTCCTTCCTTCGAGGTTTTAAAGGCCCAGCTTGAGAAAGCCCTTTCTGGGATGATTTAGTTGGGAATTAGTCCTGATTTGAGCAGGGAGGTGGACTAGATGACCTCCTGAAATCTCTTCCAATCCTGATGCTCTATGATTCTATGATTATTCCCATTTCAGCTGAGAGGGACCATCTCACCTCTAGATCAGAGAACAATGTGGTCCCAGGGGGGTATAAGACAAAAGGTTATTCCATCCAATGGGTATCTGACAGTCAGTGGAGCAGGGTATCATTGAAAATTGAGCCCTGTTTAATAATGCAAGCTAAAGGCTTTGTAAAGTAGAAATTTATGCAGTCTTAAATTTTACAGTTGGCCACTCTTTTATCATTGGCTAAACAAAAGCACCAGAAAGAACCATCTTTGAACTTTGGAACTCTTTCTGCCTGCATAGAGACCATTCCCCATGCAGACAGTCCTCTTGAACACCAGTGGAAATATTAGCAGAAGGATCAAAGCTCTGTTAATACCATCTGATGGCTTCGTGGTGGCCTGTATGAAATGGACTGGGGATCTGTGTGCAGTTTGTAGAACACATATGTTCTGTACAAAGATCTGCATCTGCTCCATTATTATAGAGAGGTTAAAGGGCATGGAGAGAGGAATCCCCTGTCATCTAGAGAAAAGGTTCCTCCAGGCCAGGGGAGAGGCACATTTCCAGGGAGTGGCACTTAGTGAAAGATTACACAGCTGCTAATTGGGCTTCTATGTGTTCTACTGAAAAATGTGAGACTTCAGACCCTTGGGCTTATGATCTGACCTCTTCATATTTGAGTGATACAAAGGAAAACAGCAAACAAGGGGACAGAACAAATCTGTGAGTCTTAAGGCTGGTATATGTAGAGGAGTGTAAGGGCGACAGGTGCCTGCTCTCCCCTTGTGCGGTCAGTGGGTGTTTGGCAGTTAATCACTGCAAGGCTCTCTGAAAATCCCTGTCACAGCTCACAGTCTGGAGCAAGAATCTATTGTATTGCCCCACACTCTGCTTCACCCACATCAACTTGTTTCTACTCTCATTGCACAGGATTCTGCAATCAGTTACAGGTCTCTCCACAGGGCCAAGCCCATCCCTGGTGCCTCTACATGAAATCAGTGAATTTGTACCCAGGATACATTAGGCCTATTCTGTTGAGCTATCCTCTACTCACTCGCCTGCCAATGCTTGCGGGAGATAATCCCATCTCTGTGGCCTTCATCGGCATTTCATAGGGGATTCCCCACTTGGTCAAATAATCTGATTGCTTTGGTTGCTATCAATAGCTGAACTCCTGGGCTGCTGTTATGTCCTTTCCACAGCAGGCAGAACCTAAATGCAGTGGCAGGGCCTGGGACTTCAGTGTGTCTCAATAAGGCATCTTTAGGGAACAGGACAATTTCTGGCCTTAGGGCCCCTGGACATTTGAAAGGAAATGAGGTCTCAGTTCACATCCCATTCCCATGTGAATGCTACAGACAGCGCATAGTATTTTGGCATGGGGTAGCTCAGAAAATAAGAGATAAAATTCCTACTTTCATCTCCAAGTTATCTCTTCAAATCCAGAGGCAGTGGCTCTGTGTCATTCTCCCTTCTGACCTCTGTGAAAAGGGAAGATTTGTGTCTCAGGAAGTGCACTAGAAAAAAATCTAGAAGAACTTGATTCAGTCCCAGGTTTTTAGCATCTAACTCCCCTGGGCCTTGGCTCATTGATTTGCCACTGGCATATGTAGTGACTTTGGGCAATAGCCAATACTTAATGCATCACTGGAAGACTAGAAGTCACCTGACCCATTCACAATCTATACAATTTTTGTCCCTAATCCAGCAATCAACTTCTACACTTTTCACTCACCCCGATAAGGTTATTCCTCATCTATTCACCATAAAACTCTCTCACCTCAACTAATCTATCAAGTCATGCTACCTCTTCAATCCACCACTTCAAGGAAAATTTGTAAGAATGAGTAAGCTTCAGGGCACATCCTGAAGGTCAAGAGATTTGGGCTGTAGCATGAGAAGGCAATTCTCAAGTGTCTCTGCAAATAATAATGACCTGGTGTTCAATGAGCATCACTGTTAAAATATATAGCACAGCATTGCACCAAAGGAAACTTCAAAGGAGTTTGAGTTTGAAATTCATAATCATTGAGTGTTTCGACAAGAAGCTACTATTGTGATGGTACCTCCCATAAGGCTTTATGGAAATATGCTTAGAATGTGTTTTATGCTACATATGCCATGTAACATATCTGAAAGTTTATCACCTACTGACTGTATTAATCCTATTTGTATGCATGTATCATTTTTGTATTGAGGTTATGAATGTTATGAATATTGGCTATGTACTGGCTAGATTTCTAAATAACATTAGTAGAGCATTTGGTAAGTTCCTGGAAAAAGGAATGTTAAAATTAAGTAACTAATCGAGAAACACTTAAAGGACAATGGATCTTAAAATGCTGCAATCCACGTAAGAAGTCTACTTGAGGACCTTCAATGTAGCATGAAAACAATGGGTGCTACCTGTAAAAACTGTGAGTCATGCATGGACATATGACTTGCCCAGGTGACTCTTAAACTCCATCCTGGAGCTGGACTTTGCATAAGGGTGAGGAGGGGGTCTCCAGCCACAGGCGAAAGTCTATTTAAACCGCTGGGAGACCCCTCCATTTTGTCTTCAGCTGGCTAAAGAGAGAGCCTCCCCACCCCCCAGGATACTTGGAAGCAACTGAAACAAAGGGCAGTGACTGCAAGGGGTGTAAGTGATTGCTGGACCCAGGCTAAAAGTGTAGTCTGTAAAAGGGAGTATTCTGGAACTGGCGAGGATCTTATCTCTATTCAGTTTGATTAGACATAGATTTGCACATTTTACTTTATTTTGCTTGGTGACTTACTTTGTTCTGTCTGTTACTACAGGGAACCACTTAAATCCTACTTTCTGTATTTAATAAATTCAGAATATGTATTAATACCTGGGGGAGCAAATAACTTTGCATCTCTCTCTATAAGGGTTATAGAGGGCAAACAATTTAGGAGTTTATCCTGTATAAGCTTTATACAGTCTATAATGGATTTAAATAGGATTAGACCTCTTTGGAAGTTGGGTGTCTGAGTGTAAAAGACAGGAACACTTCTGTTAGCTTCTTTCAGGTAAACCTGCAACTTTGAGGGAAGTAATTCAGCCCCTAGGTCTTTGTTGGAGCAGATGGGAGTGTCTGGCTCCGGCAGGACAGGGTGCTGGTGCCACAAGCGGATAGGGAAGGCAGGGGTAGAAGTAATCTTGGCACATCGGGTGGCAGCTCCCAAGGGGGTTTCTGTGATCCAACCCATCACAACTATGATTTATACAAATTGGATAGCTTTTTTTAAAAAGAAAACTCATTGTATCCAATCTGACAAAGAAACAGAGCCCATCATAATGAGGGAAGGGATAGCTCAGTGGTTTGAGCATTGCCCTGCTAAACCCAGGGTTATGAGTTCAGTCCTTGAGGGCCCTTTAGAGATTGGTCCTGCTTTGAGTACTGTGTTAGACTAAATGATCTCCTGAGGTCCCTTCCAACCCTAATAATCTATGATGTAATTTAATAAAATGCTGTGTGAAATATGGAGCAAAGTACAATCCCAATGCAACAATTCTAGCCAAGGTGGGTCCCCTGTTTCTATGAAGAGCAGGCTCTGGACTTGGGCAAGAAACTAAAATGCCAACAGTGCCTGATATCCTCTTTTAGTGGAAATATGAGATGGACTTGGCATTGTGTGTGACAGCTCACCTGTAATGATTTCACTGATATACGACATAGATGACCGGCTGCCTGAAAATCTATTGATTTATGACACTAAATCCTGACTGCATTTCCATCTCTGTGTACCGATGGGCTAGCAGCATCGCTCTGCTACCTCTCTGCTGTGTCATTTGGCTCTGTCACTTTCTGGGTGTGTGGGTCATTGGCTATCAGGAGACTTGGGTTCTGTTCTTGGCTCTGCCACTGACCTGCTCTGTCACCTTGGGCTAGTCACTTCCCCTCCCTGTGCATCTGTTTACCCTCCATGCGTTCTCTGCCTTGTCTTCTTGGACTGTGACTTCTGTGGGGGATAAGATGTATCTCATTATATGTATGTTCACTGCCCCCATTTACAACATTTCTGCTTAGCGAGCAGTACTGTAGGACAAAGGATGTGGCACTAGAGCAGAATATCTCAGTTCTAATCCCATTGACATGCTCTATGTCCTTGGGCAGCGATAAGAGAGACAGGCTTTGGCTGGGGACTTTAATTCACTGTTCTCTATCTAAGGCTCCAGTATGTTTAATACCCATGCTCTTGGCTGCCAACTTTGCTGCTTACTCAGTTTTGCCTTTCGCCAAGTGTCCCTTTTAAACAGAAATAAACCTAGTTGCAATAGAGTGACTGAGTTCAAACTGTACTATTATTGGACTATATCAGTGTTCCTACCCTTGTTGAAATGTACAAGTCCAGTCTGGTGTATTCAGACACTTTCAGTTTAAATTATTTCAAAGGACAACTGGATTTTAAACTGAGACATGTTCCAAGGAAGTCTCTGCTATTCTTGAAAAAAAAACATATGTACTGGAAAAGTCAAAACATTTCTTTTTTTTTAATTAGGTGACAATGTTTCAGTTTTAAGCAGTTTACCTGAAATTGTCCGGTTCTCAATGAACAAAAAGAAAAAAAAGTTTTGGTTTTTACAATTTCTATGAAAAGTCAACTGCTGTCTCCTGGGGGAAAAAAGAAAAGACTCTGAAGAGCTCTAAAAATATTTAAATGTAACCCTTCTGCCTCTCTGAGTTGGCAGCAACAACGGCCGGGTTCAGTACCCAGGGGTTCCGTTTCAATAACACAATGTATAACTTGCTCGACCCCCCACCCAGTGACCTGGGACACTTACATACCACCACTCCCATGCGCCTCTAGGAGGCAATAATTCCTCTCTCGCAAGCACGGAGTCTGAGTGTAGCAAATTCCTTTTAATAAAGGTGGGAAACAATGCGGCATCACATTGGAGAATCACCACAAACAGGATTATAACACAAACCATAAGCAAAAAACCACCTCCAAGTACGTTTGGCAATGCCCTTTCTCCCTTAGGGCCTTAAGTCCAATCACCCCAAAGTCCAACAACCCAAAAGTCTCTGGTCAGTGCCGCTCCAGAGTTCAAAAGTTTATCTGCAGAGTTTTACCCCCCCCCAGCCTGGGTGGAAATGGGGCGGGGGGCACACAGGGTGTTAAGGGGCACCTTACGTGGGCTAGGGCCAACTGCTCTACTTCTCTGTGGAGTTCTGCTGCAGCCTTCACCATGACCAGCTCCACTACACCAGCTGTGCCACTCCTCCAACCAACCCGTGAGCCACATCAGCGATCCCCACAAACCACTCCACTCCTCTCACTGTTCCATGGGTTGCTCCAAGATGTTGCAAACTGCTCCACTCTGCCAGCCTCTTAGCAATAGGTCTTCAGGCTCCTCCACTAGTTAACACAGCACTCAGTGATCTCAGCTCAGCTCTTTTAGTGATTTCAGCTTGTAGTAGGGGAGCCCCAGTGCTGGTGCATCATTGGCCCAACATGAATTCAGCTCAGCAGCCTCTAGATGGACTCCTAATGGAATCAAAATTAGCTCTACTCTTTAAGAGTGGAGAGAGGAAGACGTGCAATTGGTGTTCCAGGCCCTCAAAAGGGGTCCATACCATCAGGTACACACACCAGTCACCATTCTCTCTCAACTCACTGGGTTTTGGAACCCATGTCCCTTGTCTAGCAAGACCTACATAACTGAGGTTGAGTCATCTCTGTCATAAAGTAGTCTCATAGTTCCTCATTCACATAAGCAGGGTGACAACACTTTATTCCTCCTGCCCCAATAACAAAGAAATTGGGGATCCCAGAGCTGTCAAAATAACCATCCCAGGCTGCCGTGGACTATGCTAAGTGGGGTGGGTGTGCCAATGCAAATACCTGAAATTCCTTTCCACACTCCCTGAAATTATTTCCACACTCCCCATAATTCACCAAGATGTCAGGGTAGAGCTCATCCTGACTCTGCTTACATAAATATAATGGTATTTAATTGCACATAGCAAAATAACTGTGTTGTCTCTGTGGAATATTCTTTAATTTGTGATGCATTTGAGGCTCCACCACAAGGATTCTTCAATCATTCCCTGTTTGTGTACCTGTCAATAATGCCCCATTACTGATTTATCCAGCTGCTGTTTGTCTGCCTCTTCACCATATTTCCTGTGATGCTGGGTCTTTCTGCAGTTCCCAGAAGACAGGGATCCGCTCCACAGATGGGAGCTCCCTCCCTTCCTCCTCAGACAGACTTGGTTGTGGGGTGAAGCCTCTCCAAGCTGTACAACAAATCACAGCTTCTGCACTCTTCAAACATGGAAACAACCCAGTATGTGGTTGTTGGATGCTGAACTCCCACTGGAAGTCTGTTGGAGTTTCGTGTCAAACATGATCACAGCTCAGTATGTGCTTGTTCTGCGGCTAAATAACTGAATCCAGAATTCAGGGCTGTGAGCCCAGCTCTGATCTAATTTCAGGAGCAAACCACCCAGACATTCTGCCCTAGTTGACCCTAACTCCACATAGGGGGCACAGCACCTGTCCTGGATCTCACATGATTGCAGCATGCCTGGAAGGACCCTTGGCTATAGAAAAGGCAGAACTGATGCCCTACACAAGTCTGAAGGAGATTGAAGAATAGAATACATATTTGTAACTCATACATGCTCACAACAGCTCAGAGCCCAGTGGCGTCAGCTCCCCAGCCAGCCTGGAATAGCCTGGGCCTTCATTAATGCCATATAATTAGCTCTGAGAGAGCAGAAATATTTTCCCCCCTATGTTGTATCACGAGCTCTTGGGATGCAGCCATCAGTGGAACCCACAGCTCAGGCTGCTTGGTCTGTTTGATGTTGGTCACAAAGACGCAGGCAGAGGCAAACACTAAAAGCTCAGTGCAACGTCCTCAACCCATGTAAACTGATACAATTTTAAATAATTAGGGCTCTTTAAGCCAAGTGGAGAGGTGGCCTTTTGATTTCAGTGGAGATTCTTAGATTTACATTAGCTGGGGAGCTGGCTCTAAGACATCCATGGAAATATGTCTGTTTTCAGCAGCTGGGGAATCTGGCTTCATTAACTCTCCTGGCGCTACTGCAGATCTACACCAGTTGGGGATCGGGCCCATAAACAGTTTTAAATCCATATTCTTTGCCTGCGAATCTGATCTGAGGAGACCAAAGTTCCAAACCCGTCTGCACTTTCTTGGTCTTTGATGCAGGGGATTAATTGCAAGGATGGAACTTTTAATGGTTACAAAGTGGTTAATTCCTGCTGGGACAGAACTGGGGAGGAATTCAGTGTTGCAGAGATCTTCTCTACCTGATTTTCAGCTTATCTGAAGATCTGGCTCAGGATGTGGCCTGATAAAATAAAGTATGAAGGATGGACAAAGCACACTCAAACTCACGAATTCTAGCCAAGATGATCCCCCTCTTAGTCAGACAGCAGGCTGCAAACTTGAATGTAGAGGTAAGATACTAAATTGCTAATGGTGCAAGATTTCCACTTTCCAAGGAAATATGACATGGACTCACAAAGCATCCCATATGACAGCTCAGTTGTAAAGATTAAACTGAAACACCACACAAACAGCCTGCTGCCTTCTTCCAAAACTGATTTGTGGCACCAGATCCCAGCTGCATTGTCATCTCTCTGTGATGAGGGGCTAACAGCATTACTCAGCTAATTCTCTCTTGTGTCATTTGCCACTGTGACCTTCTGTCTGTGCTGTGTGAGTGGCCATCAGGAGATTTGATTTCTATTCCTGGTTCTGCCACTGACCTGCTATGTGACATTGGGTTGGTCACTTCTCCTGCCTAAGCCTCTGTTTTCCCTCCATCCCTTTCTCTGCTCTGTCTACTTTGGGTTTAAAATCTCTGGGGCATTGGCTGTGACTTACTATGTCGGTGTACTGTCTGTTTAGCAGGCATCATTGTGGGACAGAGGATATGGTGGTAGAGCAGGAGAGCGGGGGTCTAGTCCTGCTGCCCTCTTCAATGTCCTTGGGTAGAGATAGGCTTTGGCTGGGGGCTCCAGCTGTCTGTGCCTAAGTCTAAAAGTGTCTGCATGTGTAACGCATACTCTATGGGTATCAGCTTTGCTCTTTACTTTACGATTGCAATAGAGTGAATGGGTTTGTAATTTTGGTGTTATTGGAAAATATTAATGTTAGCATCCTGGTTTAATTATAGATTTACAATCTGGGCTAAATTTTCAATCTGTTTCCAATCTGTTTGTTTTCAATCTAAGTTTCCAATCCATTTAAATTATTCCAAAGGAAAACTGACTTTTCAAATGAAAATATTTTCCTGCAAAGTCTTTGTTATCCATAAAAACAACATATGTATTGGCAATATCAAAGCTTTTAAAAAAATTGTGATTTTTTTCCAGATTTCAGCACTTTTAAACAGCAGTTGTTTGGTTCTTGATGCACAAAACCAAAAAATATTTTGGTTTCCATAAATTCTATAAAAAATGATTTTTTATGCTAAGAAAAAATGAGCTCTAGATGTTTTATTAAATGACTGTAAAAGTCTTAGAGTTTCAATGTAATTCATAGTTCTATTATTACATTTCCTCCAGTATATTAAACATCAAATATATTGACTGAAATAGAAAACCTACAGTGTTGGTCTTTGTGGAATGTTTCCCAGCCTGATAAGCATTTGATAGTCCACTGCCAGGATTCTCAGTCATTGTCTGTCTCTATATCTCTCAATAATGCCTCTGCCACTGTGTTATCCAGTAGCTGTTTCCCTGCCCTGTCACCATATTCCCTCAGAGGCTGGGTCTCTGCGGTTCCCGACAGATAGGGACCCACTCCACAGATGACCACTCTCTGCTCTCCTCCTGGGGCAGGCTTGGTTGAGAGGTAAAGGACTAAATAGGATGGGCGATTGAAAGACTCTCTCAACTCTAGAGCTGATCCTGGGATGTGTGGGATTCAGATATGATCACAGCCCAGGATGTACCTGCCGTGGGGTGAAATAGCTGAATATGTTCTCCAGGGCTAAAGCCCAGCTCTGATCTCACCTTGGGAAGAAAACACCCTGATAACCAGCCAAACCAAACCTAACCCCCCTGTCATAAACAGATAGCTAAGGGTTAATGTACTTTTACCTGAAACACCTAACCAGAGGACCAATCAGGAAACAAGACTTTTTCAAATCTGAGTGGAGGGAAGTTTTGGGTGTGAGTTCTTTGTTCTTTGTCTTGTGTCTGACCCTCTCGGCTCTGAGAGTGATTTTTCTACCTCCAGGTTTTCTAATCTTCTGTTTCCAAGTTGTAAGTACAAGGATAGTAAGACAATAGGTTTATATTGTTTTTTTTGTATTTACATGTGTGTAGTTGCTGGAGTGTATTCTTTTTGGATAAGGCTGTTCATTCATTTTTCTTTTAAGCAATTGACCCTGTACATTGTCACCTGCATACAGAGACTATGTTTAATGTCTTTTCTTTCTTTTTTATATAAAGCTTTGTTTTTAAGACCTGTTGGAGTTTTTCTTTAGTGGGGACTCCAGGGAATTGAGTCTGCAGCTCGCCAGGGAATTGGTGGGAGGAAGAAGTCAGGGGGAAAATCTCTTTGTGTTAGATTTACTAAGCCTGACTTTGCATACCCTCTGGGTGAGGGTGGGGAGAGAGATTAGCTCTCTCAGTACTTGTGTTTCCAGGACTGGAAGCAGGGAATCTCCTAGGGTCGTCCAGGGAGGGGAGCCTGGGAGGAAGTAACCAGGAAACAAGGGGAGGGGATTATTTCCCTTTCTTGTAGGACTCAAGGCATCTGAGTCTGGGGGTCCCCCAGGGAAGGTTTTGGGGAGATCACAGTGAGCTAGGCACTGTATAATTCCTGGCTGTTGGCAGCTTTACCAGGTCCAAGCTGGTAACTAAGCTTGGAGGTTTTCATGCTAACACCCATATTTTGGACACTAAGGTCCAGATCTGGGAAGAAATGTTATGACACCCCCAGAGGAAGAAATGGCCCAGCCTGAATCTCGTATGATGTCAGCCTCCTTGGAAGGACTTTTGGCCAAGAACAAGGCAGGGCTGAATAACAGGTGGCATCCCAAGGAGACTACAGAATAAAATACATATTTGAAGCACAGACATATGACCTACAATAGCTCAGAGCCCAGTGGCACCAGAGTCCCAGCTGGCCTGAAGGAGCCTGTTCCTTCATTAACTCCACATAAACAGCTCTTGGGAAGCAAATATGTTTTTCTCCTGCATTTCATCAGCAGCTCTTGGGATGTAGCCACCACAGGAACCCTCAGCTCAGGCTGCCCTGGCTGTTTGATGTTGGTCACTAAGAAGCAGGCAGAGGAAAACACTAAATGCTCCCAGCTACCTCCTAAACTGGTGTAAATTGACACAGTTCC
This sequence comes from Gopherus evgoodei, assembly GCF_007399415.2. NCBI lineage: Eukaryota > Metazoa > Chordata > Testudines > Testudinidae > Gopherus > Gopherus evgoodei. The sequence continues at coordinate 1,110,655 of NW_022060066.1, read as the reverse complement.
ACTGAGTTCTGAATAGTTAGGGCTGTTTACGCCAAGTGGAGATGTGACCCTTTGATTTCCACAGAGCTATTTTGATTTACACTAGCTGGGGATGAGATGCGGATGGACTATGTAGTTTTCACCAGCTGGGGAATTAGGCCTCATTAAGTCCAGTGGAGCTACTGGAGATTTACACCAGCTGGTCTTCTGGCCCATTCTTCAGTTTCAAATACATATTCTTTGCCTGTGAATCTGAAGACGAGACAAAAGTTTCCGAACTAGTCTGCATGCTCTTAATTCTTTGCCCCATGGGATTAATTTCAAGAATGGAACTTTTAATGGCTAAGGAGCATTTCTTTCCCAATGAGGAGAGAACATTGGAGGACTTCAGTGTTGCTTTGATTTTCTGTATTTGATTTTCAATTTCTATCTGGATGAATGGACCAACATTCATTCTTTCTTTCTTTCTTTCTTTCTTTCTTTCTTTCTTTCTTTCTCAGCAATTATATGGTTTCTTTCTGCAGCCATCACTAAAATAAAAGTCTCATTAGGCTGAAGATGTAATGCTATATGACATCTTAAAAATGTGTGTTTCACACTGATTTTAGGGATGACAAAGAGACTGAACTATGACAAAGGGTCAGATCTTCATCTGGTGTAAATCAAGTGTAGCTCCATTGGCGTTAAGGGGTCAAATCCGCCCACCACCCCTACACAAACCTTGCGTAAATCTGCCATAATGCAGTTAGAGTCAATCTCTGGATGCTGTAAATTAGCATAGTGGTATGTAGCTATTCCAGTTGACGTGACCTCAGTATCTGTACCATGGTGCCTGGTTTTATGTTTGTTCCAGTATATGAGATTCTCATTGCTTAGATCCTCTATCCCATTTTAATAAACATAAAATATTCTAAAATCTCAAGTTTATACTTCACAGACAGAAATCTGTGAGATGTGCTCCCTGCTGGTTAATTGGCTGCTAAATATATAGACCCTAGGTCTGGGGCCCCAAAGTAAAATGACAGTGATGGTGAGAGATCAGAGACTGGGAAAATGCCCAGTTTGAGACACCCAGACAGAGGAAGGAGCTTCTCTGGCAGGAGGAGGGCCACCTTAGAGGCACCCCCGGAGATAGTGGGGCGAAGTGATGCCGTGTTTGTAAGAAACTGGGCTCTATCTCCCTGAATTGTCCCATCTGTCCACCAGTGGTGAGAGCAATCCTGGAGCAGCAGCCTGTCCCTCAACCTTATGTAGTTATCTTTGTGACTAGTTCAGGGTCTCTGCAAATTCAGGCAGATGTAGCTGCATCAGTCAAACCCAAAGCAGTTTCTCCTCTGAGAGCTATTGTCTCAAGCTTTCTGTAGATTCTGGGAGGTGAGGTTAACATAGAGGTCATTGGGTGGTACTTAATGACCTGTGATAAACAGAAGGTTTGACTGTCTAATTGTCTGGTTAGGAACCCCCATATGTAAAATGATGATACACTGAGGGCAAATGAAAACATTAAATAATTTTATTAGAACATTTAGTAAAGATACAAAGACTTCAAATTACATAAAAAGACAGCAGTAATGTGAAATTAAGCTGATCTTTTGCATCATCTCTTACATAGAATCACACCCTTTCTTGGGGTTCTGGTGGTCAGAGAGAAAAAGGATGTGAAAGGGTGTGAAAGATGTGAAAGAATCAGTTTAGGGAACTTTTAGAGGACTTATTCCTTCACTCTCCCACTTCCCTGGCTGCCTCTGCTGCTTAGCCAAAGGCCTTAGCCTAAAAACCAGGCCTCAGACTATCCTAATGACTGAAGGCCCATACACAGGCAGACTGTGACTTTGATTCTTTGGCCTAGTCTACACAACTCGTTTAAACCGATTTTAGCAGTGTTAAAGCGATTTAACGCTGCACCTGTCCACACGAGGCCCTTTATATCGATATAAAGGGCTCTTTAAACCGGTTTCTGTACTCCTCCCCGACTAGAGCAGTAGTCTGAAATCGGTATTACCGTATCAGATTGAGGTTAGTATGGCCACAAATCGACGGTATTGGCCTCCAGGCGGTATCCCACAGTGTACCATTGTGACTGCTCTGGACAGCAATCCAAACTCGGATGCACTGGTCAGGTAAACAAGAAAAGCCCCGCAAACTTTTGAATTTCATTTCCTGTTTGCCCAGCGCAGAGCTTTGATCAGCACGGGTGGCGATACAGTCCAAATCCAAAAAAAAAGCTCCAGCATAGCCCTACAGGACATACTGGATCTGATCGCTGTATGGGGAGACAAATCTGTTCTATCACAGCTCCGTTACAGAAGACGAAATGAGAAAGCATTTGAAAAAATCTCCAGGCTATGATAGACAGAGGTCACAGCACAGTGCTGTGTGACAAGCATAACGGAAAGCCACAGAAACAAATGGATGCTCATGGAGGGATGGAGGGGATACTGAGGACCTCAGCTATCCCACAGTCCCCACGGTCTCCAAAAAGCATTTGCATTCTTGGATGAAATCCAAATGCCTGTAGGGTCAAACACATTGTCCGGGGTGTTTCAGGGTATATGTCGTCAAAGAAAAGGGAATGGCAATTCATAGTGATTCTTAGTATTTGTGGCAGAAAGCTGGTGAGAATGATTCTATAGCCTGGTGGTTAAGGTAGTTATGAGGATACTCAGAATCAAATCCTTGCTCCAGTCTATCTTTAATTATTTACACAAAATAGCAGAGCTTCAAGAGTAGAGATTGTGTAAATCTCAGACCCTAATATCCCATTACCCAGGGCGTGCTCCTCTCTTATATAAGATCTAAATTCAAATCCTTTCTCTGTATTAGGCAAAAAGGGAAACCAAACGCTGTCGTCCCACTCCACAGGTACGTCTGCGAACCACTAAGCTATAGCTTATAACAGAGGCACCACCTCCCCTGAAATGTTTTCAAATTTTTGATCCACCAACAACTTCTGAAAAATATTTTCACTTGCTTTTTTGTATTACTATTCTTAAATTACTGCTAACTGTCCATTTTAATTCCAGTTTGGCAACATTTTTGTTTCTTGTTTTCGTTTTCTCCTTTAGGAATTCCCTTCTTTCCCCCACCACTGTGAAGTCAACTGCTCCTGCAAAATCAGGAAGGAGACATAATCCTGGACACTTTAAGAAATTACATATTACTGCATTCCTTTCACCTTTCTCTCTGGTGTTGATCATAGATAGGGAACTCTACTAAAAGTAAAATCATCAGATGATTCCTATATTCTAACCGTATGTATATTTAACAGTGCTAGGAGGTTTGTGTGTGTAAAGATGCTAGAACTGAATCTACAAGCATTTGTATAATTCGTGGCACGTGGAAGGAGTGAGGATCTTGTGAATACCCTCCATACATCTCACTTATCAGAAATTATTGATGCATGTCTTCATCTGTGCATAGTGTCTCTCCTAGGCAGAGTCAACAAAACCACTGTCCAATAAAGAGTAAAGCACACTGGAGTGCAGGAACACTGATAAATACGTACCCTATTTATGGATGAGTGAGGATGTATCTACAGTACAAGATATGACACTGCAGTGCAAATGCTTGCTACAGTCACAGAAGGGGATTTTCCATAACTGTAGTAAAACTACCCTCTTGGGACTCGGTACTGACATTGATAGAAGAATTCTTCCATCAACCACGCTGTGGTTACAGTGGGGGTTAGGTCAATCTAACTATGTCGCACAGGGCATGACATTTTCACAGCTCTGAATGATGTAGCTAGACTGACCACCATTTAAGTGAAGCCAGAGGGGGAGAGTTAAGGTTATGTGGCTGTTACTGAACATTTCCATTCTTTCAAATATTGGGTTTCTTCTTAAGTTCAAACATAACACTGAATTTCCGTGAAGCTCTATGTCCCGTTATCCACCATAGAATCATGGAACATCAGGATTGGAAGGGACCTCAGGAGGCCATCTATTCCAACCACCTGCTCAAAGCAGGACCAATTATAAACTAAATCATCCCAGCCAGGGTTTTTCAAGCCTGACCACCTCCCTGGGTAACACATTCCAGTGCTTCACCACCCTCCTAGTGAAAAAAATTTTTCCTAGTAGTCTACCTAAACCTCCCCCTCTGCAACTTGAGACCATTACTCCTTGTTCTGTCATTGGGTACCACTGAGAACAGTCTAGATCCATCCTCTTTGAAACCCCCTTTCAGGTAGTTGAAAGCAGCTATCAAATCCCTCCTCATTCTTTTCTTCTGCAGACTAAACAATCCCAGTTCCCTCAGCCTCTCCTCATAAGTCATGTGTTCCAGCCCCCTGACCACTTTTGTTGCCCTCCACAGGACTCTTTCCAATTTATCCGCATACTTCTTGTAGTGTGGGGTCCAAAACTGGACACAGTACTCCAGATGAGGCCTCACCAGTGTCAAATAGAGGGGAATGGTCCCTTGATCTGCTGGCAATATCCCTAATTATACAGCCCAATACGCCGTTAGCCTTCTTGGCAACAAGGGCACACTGTAGACTCATATACAGCTTCTTGTCCACTGTAACCCTAGATCCTTTTCTGCAGAACTGCTTCCTAGCCATTCAGTCCCTAGTATGTAACAGTGAATGGATTTTTCTGTCCTAAGTGCAGGACTCTGCACTTGTCCTTGTTGAACCTCATCGGGTTTCTTTTGGCCCAATCCTCTAATTTGTCTCTGTCCCTCTCTATCCTATCCCTACCCTCCCGCGTATCTACCACTCCTTCCAGTTTAGTGTCATCTGCAAACTTGCTGAGAGCGCAATGCATCCCATCAACCAGATCATTAATGAAGATATTGAACAAAACCAGGCCCAGGAACAACCCTTGGGGCTCTCTGCTTGAAACCGGCTGTCAGCTAGACATGGAGCTGTTGGTCACTATCTGTTGAGCCCAACGATCTAGCCAGCTTTCTATCCACCTTGTAGTCCATTCATCCAGTCCATACTTCTTTAACTTGTTGGCAAGAATACTGTGGGAGATTGTATCAAAAGCTTTGCTTTCCCCTCATCCACAGACCCAGTTATCTCCTTATAGAAGGCAATTAGGTTAGTCAGGCATGACTTGCCCTTGGTGAATCCATGCTGACTGTTCCTGATCACTTTCCTCTCCTCTAAGTGCTTCAGAATTGATTCCTTGAGGACCTGCTCCATGATTTTTCCAGGGACTGAGGTGAGGCTGACTGGTTTGTATTTCCCTGGATCCTCCTACTTCCATTTTTTAAAGATGGGTACTACATTAGCCTCATCAAAGTCATCTGGGACATCCCCCGATTGCCAGGAGTTTTCAAAGATAATGGCCAATGGCTCTGCAATCACATCCGCCAACTCCTTTAGCACCCTCGGATGCAGCGCATCCGGCCCCATGGACTTGTGCTCATACAGTTTTTCTAAATAATCCTGAACCACTTCTGGTCACCTTCTCCCCATACTGTGCTGCCCAGTGCAGTAGTCTGGGAGCTGACCTTGTTTGTGAAGATAGAGGCAAAAAAATCATTGAGTACATTAGCTTTTTCCACATTCTCTCTCACTAGGTTGCCTCCCTCATTCAGTAAGGGGCCCACACTTTCCTTGACTTTCTTCTTGTTGCTAACATACCTGAAGAAACTCAACTTGTTACTCTTAATATCTCTTCCTAGCTGCAACTCCAAGTGTGATTTGGCCTTCCTGATTTCACTCCTGCATGCCTGAGCAATATTTTTATACTCCTCCCTGGTCATTTATCCAATCATCCACTTCTTTTTTAAGTGGTAACAGCTAATTTAGTCACATCATTTTGTATGTATAGTTGGGATTGTGTTTTTCCAGTGTGCATTACTTTGCACATATCAACACTGAATTTTATCTACAATTTGGTTGCCCAGTCACCCAGTTTGTGAGATCCCTTTGTAACTCTTCACAGTCAGCTTCAAACTGAAGTATCTTCAGTAATTTGGTAACTTTCACAAATTTTGCCACCTGACTGTTTACAGATCATTTAAGAATATGTTGAACAATACTGGTCCTAGTGTAGTTTCTTGTGGGACCCTGCTATTTACCTCTCTCCACTGTGAAAACTAACCATTTACTCCTATATTTTGTGTCTTATCATTTAGTCAGTTACTGACCCATGATAGCACCTTCCCATGCATCCTGTGACTGCTGAGTTTGCTTAAAAGCATTTGAGGCAGGACTAGGGTGGTCACACATGCATTCATGGAATACCAGAGATTCCTGCACTTCCAGGAACAGAGTGGGGCCCCCTGCTACCAGTGTGACCTTGTCATGCTGCATGGCGGACGCCATGTTAAAGGAAGTGCTGCTCTGCTCCCGCAGGTTGGGCAACAAATCAGCCAAAAAAGAAGACTGTCGGGTATAAAACTGGTCAAGTGGGTGCCCACCCCATCTTCCCTTGTCTGAAGCTTGGCCCCTCACTCCCATTCAGATCGGAACCCTTATTACTCCCACTCCATTGAGACCCCCCTCACTCCGAGGTCCCTCTCAACCACTTCAGCCAGTCCCACTGAGATTACTCTGTTTAGTTTGGTGAAAATTGGAAAGGCCTGATTTTAGTGGTCAGCTTTTACAGTTTTCCAATCTTCACGATCATCCATTGAGTTCTGACCAGAGTGGGCCAGGGGCTGGCCATAGAGGGGACCTGGCCCAGCTAAGTGAACAGCTTGGCCTAGAGAAGCAAAGGAGTATGTGACATTCTACTTAATTAATGATAATGATTAATCAGGTGCTGGCAGAGTGTGGGGCCCACACAATGTGGACCAGACAGGATTTTGCTCTTCCTCTGGCTTGGTAAAAGAGAAACACATCATCCCCCAGCAGCATGAGGTCTAAACTTGGCCCATGGAATCCATGTGCACAGCACATTTGAAATGCAGTGAGCTCTGGGGTGGAGCAGCTGGGCAATGATGCCACAGTGGCACCACATGAGGAAAGCTCACCCAGCACTGAGATTAAGCCAGCTCTGAGGCAGGAGAGCAGCCACAAAGTGACACAGCATGAGGATGGCTAACCCAGCACTGTGGTGTGGGGGGTGAGTGTCCTAGTTTCAGGGAATGGGCCCTGCTCAATGAGTGGAAAAAGAAAGAGATCTCAGCACCTCTTAGAGAATGCAGCACTGCCTTAGTATTGCCAACCACTGGCTGGGATTTACCATATGCCCAAGGGGTTGCTGTGGTGGCTTTCAGTGCGGCCTGATCTTGACATCTTACCTGTTGTGTTTGAGGGGGTGAGCTCTGTGTGTGTGTTTGTTGGGATGGATAGAAGACTGGAGGGCACTGAGGGGAAGAAAGAGAGGTCTCCCTGGCCCTGTTGTGGGTGTCCACAGATCATTCAGGGATCAAATCCAGATCTCGCTACTCCCACCCGCTCCAGAGACCAAGTCCCAGAGAGCCAGTGGCTCACAGAGCAGATATCAGCCACTCTCTTGCTCACAAAGCCACAAAACAATGCCACACTGGGATGGCTAACCCGGCGCTGAGGTGTGTGTGTATGTGTGTCCCTGCTTCAGGGAATGGAGCCCAAGCAGTGGGTGGAGAGAGCAAGACAACCCAGCACCTCCTGGAAGACAAAGGACTGCCTGAGTACTGCCAACCCCTGGCTGGGATTAGCCACGTGCCTAGGGGGCTGGCACTGCAGGCTTTCAATGTGGCCTTATCTTGACACCCACCATGTTTTGTCTGAGAGGGTGAGCTGTGTGTGTGGGGTGGGAGGGCAGAAGGCTGCGGGATGGGAGGCAGGGGCATCTCCCTGGCACTGTTCTGGGTGTTCACGGATCGTTCAGGGATCAAATCCAGATCTGGCAGTTCCTACATACCCCAGAGACCAAGTCCAAGGGACCCAGTGGCTCAGAAAGCAGATATCAGGCCTCTCTCACTCAGCTCCCTTCACAGAGGAGGTGGAGAGAGGAGGATGCTGAGATCTCACATCCAGCTTCCCTCTTGCTTTGATTCTCCCCAGGCTGCTGCATTGTTCTGTCACCTGCCCCTCCTTGCTCCAATAACTAACCCAGCCAGGCACAAATTCAGCCTGGCAATTAGTAGAAGGTTTCGAACCATCAGAAGGAGGAGGTTCGGCAGCAGCCCCACAAGAGGAGTTTTGGGGGCACACAACTTTGTTCATTTTAACGGAGAGGTAGAGAAACGTATGAGTGTGATTGTATGATGGAGCTGCTTGTGATGGTGGAGACAGGGCTGAGCAACCCATGGGCTCACTTCTAGTCAATGTCCTGTGTTCCGAAAGCTCATGCTTAAGGTTTCATCCGGCCACCAGCAGGGGTCAGGAAGGGATCCCCCCCACCAATATATTCTGAGAGGGTTTATTTTGTTTTGTTTTACTCTCCTTCCTCTGTAGCTCCTGGCAATGACCGCTGCTGGAGATAGGGACCTGGGGGGTGGGGGAGCCAGGCTCCGAAATGGCACAGATTATTGTCTGTGTCTCTCGAGTGGTTGGTTGGCTGATTCTTGCTCACATGCCTGGGCTCTCACTGATAATCATATGTGGGGTGGGAAAGGATTTTTCCCTCAGTTCAGATGAGCAGTCACCTTGTCATGGAAGGGGGGGGTCGCCTTCCTTTGCAGCGTGTGGGTGCGAGTCACTCACCAGGACTATCTGGATGGGTCTCATTTAACCATTTCCCTGCCACAACTGAGGTACTGTTGCACCTTAGTCCCACCTGCTCTGCCTGTGTCAAATAATATTCTAGTCTCCTGCAGGTGCTAATTCTGTGTTCTCATTCCAGATGCTCTCAGTGGCCTGTGCTGTACAGGGGGAAGGAAAAGGTGACTAGGTGGTCCCTTCTGGCTGCCCCCAAGGCCCAGAACTTCCTGACTTCCTGCCCTAATGTTCAGTGGCAGAGCCAGGTGGAGGGAAGAGGAGGAGCGGAAAAAAAAGGCGCCACCTGCTTCAGTGTTTTTACTGATGGGGCAGCGCTCTGGTTCTTTAGTGGCATCTCAACAGTGTGACCTTCACTCGCTCCACAGGTCTTCGGCAGCATTTCGGCGATGAAGCTTCAGTGCCACCTCCTGCATAGCACAGACCCCGAGCACCGCCCCGTCAGTAAAAGCGCCGCAGTGGGTGGCGCCTTTTTTTTTCACTCCCAGGTGAGTAAAATTAAAAAGGTGCCACTTGTGCTTGGTGGGGGAACAGCTGCTGCCCCACTTCGCCCCTAGCTACGCTACTGCCAATGTTTTATCCCTCTGGCCCCACTTCCGTACCAGAGCTGGGGACAGAACGCATGAGTCCTGACTCTCAGCCTCACTCACACTGACCACTACACCTGACTATTCTTCTTCCATAGAGCTCTGCTGATTTACACTAGCTGGGGATCTGGGACATTGTTTTTCCACTGACACCCATTCAATTCCAATGTCTAATTGACATGGTGGAGAAAGGTACTCGAATTTCAGTTCTAACCCCTTCCCCTCTTCAATGCAGGTGTTAGTGCTCCCAGGAAACATCTCAGTCCTCCCTGTAATATCCTAATAAAACCAGAGAAGACCACATCAATTTCAGCCTCACCTAGTGTAATTTACACTGTTAATTTAAACTGATATAGTTAAATGAATGCCAAAAGGGATGTGGATGTCCTTAATTCCGTTAAAATCTGCTTATTCTGGTTTAGTTTAAATTAATTGAGAATAGATTTAAACTACACTGAAATCAGCTTCTTTGTGACCAAAGAGTGTCTGCACAGTGGTGTAACTACACCAGTTTAAAAGCCAATTCAAGTTATACGAATTGCTAAGGCTTAAATTATTGATAGCATCCAGTAAACATTATTGTACTGGTCAATAGTTCTTCAGCAAAGAGCAGCTTTTCATTTTAGACTAACAGGCAGGCAGCCAGATAAACAAAAGAGTAAGTGTTAGAATAGATAGGCAGTTAGATAGACTATATATGTCTCAGTTTAAAGGAAATAGAAAAGTGCTTCAAAACATTTTGGATGGATTTTTTTCCCTCTCTTTCCTAAAGTAGTAAGAAAAAAACAAAATACAATTCCTTTTTGTAAACCCCCTTTCAGTGATATTCTGATCTGTTGTATATTCTCTGTTCTGAGATAATCAGAGCAAATACTTCTCTGGGTTTGTCCGGATCCCAGAATTGACACAGGATTTTTTTACATCAAATTTGGAAATACATAAAAAATATATTTACTGATTTAATATTTCCTGGCTTTCTATTTTAATTTTACCAATCTAATCTATGAATTAATAAAATACATATTTACCACTTTACTATTTGACTTTAACCTGGGAATTAGCATAATATAGTGTCCATAACCCAATATTTCAACCAATTCTGGAAATTTGTCCTATACAGAATTATCAACTCAATATTTTAATCAGCTCTGGAGGTTAAAAAAATCAGAACTATAAATGTAATATTTTAATCAAATCTAAAAATATATGTAGTTTTCAGTTTTTGGGTTTTTTTTTCATAAAACTAGACAGTTATATACAATTAGCTTAAATTATAATCATGTCTGGGAAGTCCCATTTATCATTAATACAATTTTTATAACATCTAGAAAATAGTACAAATATACTTACTAATGTAATATTTAATCTAATCTAGACAAAAGTAATGCATAATTCTTAATTTACTATTTTAATGAAAATAAGAATATATCATTATTAAATATGTTATGATAATAGGAATTCTTATCCAATATAATTATAAATGCAACATGTTTAACAAATGTGGAAATCAACACAGTATATACTTATTAATGTAAGATTTTAATCAAAAATCTAGAATTAACATAGTATGTAAATATTAATTTAACATGCGAAATGAATCTGGAAAACAATAATATATGGACTTACTATTAATGAGTAATCATTTGTTATTTAAATAGAAAGTAGAAATTGATAATCTTCATCCTAGAATATTAAAGGAACTGGCGCATGAAATTGCAAGCCCGTTAGCAAGAATTTTTAATGAATCGGTAAACTCAGGGGTTGTACCGTATGACTGGAGAATTGCTAACATAGTTCCCATCTTTAAGAAAGGGAAAAAAAAGTGATCCGAGTAACTATAGGCCTGTTAGTTTGACATCTGTAGCATGTAAGGTCTTGGAAAAAATTTTGAAGGAGAAAGTAGTTAAGGACATTGAGGTCAATGGTAATTGGAACAAATTACAACATGGTTTTACTAAAGGTAGATAGTGCCAAACCAACGTAATCTCCTTCTTTGAGAAGGTGACAGATTATTTAGACAAAGGAAATGCTAGTAGATCTAATTTACCTCGATTTCAGTAAGGCATTTGACACGGTTCCACATGAGGAATTATTAGTTAAATTGGAAAGATGGGGATCAGTATGAGAATTGAAAAGTGGATAAGGAACTGGTTAAAGGGGAGACTCCAATGGGTCGTACTGAAGGGTGAACTGTCAGGCTGGAAGGAGGTTACTAGTGGAGTTCCTCAAGGATCTGTTTTGGGACCAATCTTATTTAACCTTTTTATTACTAACCTTGGCACAAAAAGCAGGAATGTGCTAATAAAGTTTGCGGATGACACAAAGCTGAGGGGTATTGCTAACACAGAGAAGGACCAGGATATCATATAGGAAGATCTGGATGACCTTGTAAACTGGAGTAATAGTAACAGGATGAAATTAATAGTGAAAAGTGCAAGGTCATGCACTTAGGGATTAATAATAAGAATTTAGATATACATTGGGGAACCATCAGTTGGAAGCAACAGAGGAGGAGAAGGACCTTGGAGTATTGGTTGATCACAGGATGAACATGAGGCCGCCAATGTGATATGGCCATTAAAAAGCTAATGCAGTTTTAGGATGCATCAGACGAGGTATTTCCAGCAAAGCTAAGGATGTGTAGTACCGTTATATAAGGCACTGGTGAGACCTCTCTGGAATACTGTGTGCATTCTGGTCTCCCATGTTTAAG